>NW_024061020.1:0-130709 GCF_016432855.1 Salvelinus namaycush
ACCTACAATTATTGTCGTAGTAGAAGCTGTAGTTGTTGCCATAGGGGGTATTGTTGCGATTGTTGTAGATGTCATAGAAGCTGCAGTTGTTGTCTTAGCAGCTGCTGTTGTGCTTGCTATATTAGCTAAAGTTGTTGTTGTATGAGCTGCAGTTGTTGTTGCTGTAGGTGCTGCAGTAGTGGTTTTGGAAGCAGCTACAGTTGGTGTTGTTGGAGCTTCTGCAGTTGTAGTGGTCGTTGGTGATACAGTTGTTGTACTAGCTGCTGTTGTGGTTGCTGTAGGAGCTAAAGTTGTGGTTGTCGTAGGAGTTACAATGGTAGTTGTACCTGCAGTTGTGATTGGCGTTGCAGGAGCTGCAGTTGTTGTAGTAGGAGCTGCACTTGTCGAAGAGGATGTGGTCGTAGGTGCTATAGTTGTTGTAGAAGAAGCTTCAGTTGTGGTTGCAATAGGGGCTGCAGTGGTGCTTGTGGAAGCAGCTTCAGTTGTTGTTGTAGGAACTGCTGCAGTTGTTGTGGCCGTAGGACCTACAGTGGTTGTAGTAGGAGCTGCAGTTGTCGTAGGGGATGTTGATGTGGTTATTGTAGAAGGATCTTCAGTTCTGGTTGCAGTATGGGCTGCTGTTGTGGTTGTCGTAGTAGATTCAGCAGTTGTGGTGGTCGCAGGATCTACAATTATTGTTTTTGTAGAAGCTGCAGTTGTTGCCGTAGGTGGTATTGTTGTGCTTGTTGTAGATGTCGTAGAAGCTGCAGTGATTGTCGATGCAGATGCTGTTGCGCTTGCTATAGTAGCTAAAGTTGTTGTTGTAGGAGCTGCAGTTGTTGTTGCAGTAGGGGCTGGTGTGGTGGTTGTGGAAGCAGCTACAGTTGGTGTCGTAGGAGCTGCTGTTGTGGTTGTTGTAGTAGCTTCAGCAGTTGTAGTGGTCGCATGATCTACAATTATTGCTGTAATAGAAGCTGCACTTGTTGCAGTAGGGGCTGGTGTGGTGGTTGTGGAAGCAGCTACAGTTGGTGTCGTAGGAGCTGCTGTTGTGGTTGTTGTTGTAGTGGTCGCATGATCTACAATTATTGCTGTAGTAGAAGCTGCACTTGTTGCTTTAGGGGGTATTGTTGGGCTTGTTGTTGATGGTGTAGAAGCTGCAGTGGTTGTCGTTGGAGCTGCTGTTATGCTTGTTATACTAGCTAAAGTTGTTGTCAGAGTTGCAGTTGTTGTTGTAGTAAGTGGTGCAGTAGTGGTTGTGGAAGCAGCTACAGTTGTTGTAGGAGCTGCTGCAGTTGTTGTGGCCGTAGGAGCTACAGTGGTTGTAGTAGGAGCTGTTGATGTGGTTATTGTAGAAGGATCTTCATTTCTGGTTACAGTAGGGGCTGCTGTAGTGGTTGAGGAAGCAGCTACAGTTGCTGTTGTTGGAGCTGCTGCAGTTGCAGTGGTTGTAGCAGCTACAGTTGTTGTACCAGCTGCTGTTGTGGTTGCTGTAGGAGTTAAAATGGTAGTAGGACCTGCAGTTGTGATTGGCGTTGTAGGAGCTACTGCTGTTGTAGTAGGAGCTACAGTTGTCGAAGGGGAGGTTGTTGTGGTTGTCGTAGGTGCTATAGTTGTTGTAGAAGAAGCTTCAGTTGTGGTTGCATCAAGGGCTGCAGTAGTGGTTGTGGAAGAAGCTTCAGTTGTGGTTGCAGAAGGGAATGCAGTAGTGGTTGTGGAAGCAGCTACAGTTGTAGTAGGAGCTGCAGTTGTAGTTGTCGTATGAGTTAAAATGGTAGTTGTACCTGCAGTTGTGATTGGCGTTGTAGGAGCTGCAGTTGTTGTTGGAGGAGCTGCAGTTGTCGAAGGGGATGTGTTCGTAAGTGCTTCAGTTGTGGTTGCAGTAGGGGCTGCAGTAATGCTCGTGGAAGCAGCTTCAGTTGTAGTTGCCGTAGGAGCTTCGGTGGTTGTAGTAGGAGCTTCAGTTGTCTTAGGGGATGTTGTTGTGGAAGTCGTAGTTTCTACAGTTGTTGTCGAAGAAGTTTCTGTTGTGGTTGCAGTATGAGGTGCTGTAGTGTTTGTGAAAGCAGCTACAGTTGGAGTTGTAGGAGCTGCTGTTGTGGTTGTCGTAGTAGCTGCATCAGTTGTGGTGTTCGCAGGATCTACAATTTTTGTTGTAGTAGAAGCTGTAGTTGTTGCCGTAGGGGGTATTGTTGCGCTTGTTGTAGATGTCATAGAAGCTGCAGTGGTTGTCGTAGCAGCTGCTGTTGTGCTTGCTATAGTAGCTAAAGTTGTTGTTGCAAGAGCTGCAGTTGTTGTTGCCGTAGGGGCTGCAGTAGTGCTTGTTGAAGCAGCTACAGTTGGTGTTGTTGGAGCTGCTGCAGTTGTAGTGGTCGTTGGCGCTCCAGTAGTTGTACTAGCTGCTGTTGTGGTTGTCGTAGGAGTTAAAATGGTAGTAGGACCTGCAGTTGTGATTGGTGTTGTAGGATCTACAGTGGTTGTAGGGGATGTTGTTGTGGTTATTGTAGATGGATCCTCATTTCTGATTGCAGTAGGGGCTACTGTAGTGTTTGAGGAAGCAGCTACAGTTGTTGTTGGAGCTGCTGCAGTTGTAGTGGTTGTAGTGGCTGCTGTTGTGGTTGCTGTAGGAGTTAAAATGGTATTAGGACCTGCAGTTGTGATTGGCGTTGTAGAAGCTGCAGTTGTCGAAGGGGATGTTGTTGTGGTAGTCATAGTTGCTACAGTTGTTGTAGAAGAAGCTTCTGTTGTGGTTACAGTTGGAGTTGTGGGAGCTGCTGTTGTGGTAGTGGAAGCAGCTACAGTTGGTGTTGTAGGAGCTGCTGTTGTGGTTGTCGTAGTAGCTGCATCAGTTGTGGTGGTCGCAGGTTCTACAATTATTGTCGTAGTAGAAGCTGTAGTTTTGATTGGCGTTGTTGGAGCTACAGTTGTTGGAGCTGCAGTTGTCGAAGGGGATGTTGTTGTGGTTGACGTAGGTGCTATAGTTGTTTTAGAAGAAGCTTCAGTTGTGGTTGCAGTAAGTACTGCGGTAGTAGTCGTGGAAGCAGCTACAGTTGTTGTTGTTGGAGCCGCTGCATTTGTTGTAGCCGTAGCGGCTACAGTTGTTGTAGAAGAAGCTTCAGTTGTGGTTGCAGTAGGGGCTGCAGAAGTGGTTGTGGAAGCAGCTACAGTTGTTGGAGCCGCTGCATTTGTAGTGGTCGTTGGAGCTACAGTTGTTGTACTAGTTGCTGTTGTGGTTCCTGTAGGAGCTACAGTTGTGGTTGTCGTAGGGGCTGCAGAAGTGGTTGAGGAAGCAGCTACAGTTGGTGTTGTAGGAGCTTCCGTTGTAGTTGTTGTAGTAGCTGCAGAAGTGGTTGTGGAAGCAGCTACAGTTGTTGAAACCGCTGCATTTGTAGTGGTCGTTGGAGCTACAGTTGTTGTACTAGTTGCTGTTGTGGTTCCTGTAGGAGCTACAGTTGTGGTTGTCGTAGGGGCTGCAGAAGTGGTTGAGGAAGCAGCTACAGTTGGTGTTGTAGGAGCTGCCGTTGTAGTTGTCGTAGTAGCTGCATCATTTGTAGTGGTCGCAGGACCTACAATTATTGTCGTAGTAGAAGCTGTAGTTGTTGCCATAGGGGGTATTGTTGCGCTTGTTGTAGATGTCATAGAAGCTGCAGTTGTTGTCTTAGCAGCTGCTGTTGTGCTTGCTATATTAGCTAAAGTTGTTGTTGTATGAGCTGCAGTTGTTGTTGCTGTAGGGGCTGCAGTAGTGGTTTTGGAAGCAGCTACAGTTGGTGTTGTTGGAGCTTCTGCAGTTATAGTGGTCGTTGGAGATACAGTTGTTGTACTAGCTGCTGTTGTGCTTGCTGTAGGAGCTACAGTTGTGGTTGTCGTAGGAGTTAAAATGGTAGTTGTACCTGCAGTTGTGATTGGCGTTGCAGGAGCTGCAGTTGTTGTAGTAGGAGCTGCAGTTGTCGAAGAGGATGTGGTCGTAGGTGCTATAGTTTTTGTAGAAGAAGCTTCAGTTGTGGTTGCAATAGGGGCTGTAGTGGTGCTTGTGGAAGCAGCTTCAGTTGTTGTTGTAGGAACTGCTGCAGTTGTTGTGGCCGTAGGACCTACAGTGGTTGTAGTAGGAGCTGCAGTTGTCGTAGGGGATGTTGATGTGGTTATTGTAGAATGATCTTCAGTTCTGGTTGCAGTATGGGCTGCTGTAGTGGTTGTGGAAGCAGCTGCATTTGGTGTTGTAGGAGCTGCTGTTGTGGTTGTCGTAGTAGATTCAGCAGTTGTAGTGGTCGCAGGATCTACAATTATTGTTTTTGTAGAAGCTGCAGTTGTTGCCGTAGGTGGTATTGTTGTGCTTGTTGTAGATGTCGTAGAAGCTGCAGTGATTGTCGACGCAGATGCTGTTGCGCTTGCTATAGTAGCTAAAGTTGTTGTTGTAGGAGCTGCAGTTGTTGTTGCAGTAGGGGCTGGTGTGGTGGTTGTGGAAGCAGCTACAGTTGGTGTCGTAGGAGCTGCTGTTGTGGTTGTTGTAGTAGCTTCAGCAGTTGTAGTGGTCGCATGATCTACAATTATTGCTGTAGTAGAAGCTGCACTTGTTGCTTTAGGGGGTATTGTTGGGCTTGTTGTTGATGGTGTAGAAGCTGCAGTGGTTGTCGTTGGAGCTGCTGTTATGCTTGTTATACTAGCTAAAGTTGTTGTCAGAGCTGCAGTTGTTGTTGTAGTAAGTGGTGCAGTAGTGGTTGTGGAAGCAGCTACAGTTGTTGTAGGAGCTGCTGCAGTTGTTGTAGTTGGAGCCGCTGCATTTGTTGTAGCCGTAGCGGCTACAGTTGTTGTAGAAGAAGCTTCAGTTGTGGTTGCAGTAGGGGCTGCAGAAGTGGTTGTGGAAGCAGCTACAGTTGTTGGAGCCACTGCATTTGTAGTGGTCGTTGGAGCTACAGTTGTTGTACTAGTTGCTGTTGTGGTTCCTGTAGGAGCTACAGTTGTGGTTGTCGTACGGGCTGCAGAAGTGGTTGAGGAAGCAGCTACAGTTGGTGTTGTAGGAGCTTCCGTTGTAGTTGTCGTAGTAGCTGCAGAAGTGGTTGTGGAAGCAGCTACAGTTGTTGAAACCACTGCATTTGTAGTGGTCGTTGGAACTACAGTTGTTGTACTAGTTGCTGTTGTGCTTGCTATAGTAGCTAAAGTTGTTGTTGCATGAGCTGCAGTTGTTGTTGCCGTAGGGGTTGCAATAGTGCTTGTTGAAGCAGCTACAGTTGGTGTTGTTGTAGCTGCTGCAGTTGTAGTGGTCGTTGGAGCTCCAGTTATTGTACTAGCTGCTGTGGTGGTTCCTGTAGGAGCTACAGTTGTGGTTGTCGTAGGGGCTGCAGAAGTGGTTGAGGAAGCAGCTACAGTTGGTGTTGTAGGAGCTGCCGTTGTAGTTGTCGTAGTAGCTGCATCATTTGTAGTGGTCGCAGGACCTACAATTATTGTCGTAGTAGAAGCTGTAGTTGTTGCCATAGGGGGTATTGTTGCGATTGTTGTAGATGTCATAGAAGCTGCAGTTGTTGTCTTAGCAGCTGCTGTTGTGCTTGCTATATTAGCTAAAGTTGTTGTTGTATGAGCTGCAGTTGTTGTTGCTGTAGGTGCTGCAGTAGTGGTTTTGGAAGCAGCTACAGTTGGTGTTGTTGGAGCTTCTGCAGTTGTAGTGGTCGTTGGTGATACAGTTGTTGTACTAGCTGCTGTTGTGGTTGCTGTAGGAGCTAAAGTTGTGGTTGTCGTAGGAGTTACAATGGTAGTTGTACCTGCAGTTGTGATTGGCGTTGCAGGAGCTGCAGTTGTTGTAGTAGGAGCTGCACTTGTCGAAGAGGATGTGGTCGTAGGTGCTATAGTTGTTGTAGAAGAAGCTTCAGTTGTGGTTGCAATAGGGGCTGCAGTGGTGCTTGTGGAAGCAGCTTCAGTTGTTGTTGTAGGAACTGCTGCAGTTGTTGTGGCCGTAGGACCTACAGTGGTTGTAGTAGGAGCTGCAGTTGTCGTAGGGGATGTTGATGTGGTTATTGTAGAAGGATCTTCAGTTCTGGTTGCAGTATGGGCTGCTGTTGTGGTTGTCGTAGTAGATTCAGCAGTTGTGGTGGTCGCAGGATCTACAATTATTGTTTTTGTAGAAGCTGCAGTTGTTGCCGTAGGTGGTATTGTTGTGCTTGTTGTAGATGTCGTAGAAGCTGCAGTGATTGTCGACGCAGATGCTGTTGCGCTTGCTATAGTAGCTAAAGTTGTTGTTGTAGGAGCTGCAGTTGTTGTTGCAGTAGGGGCTGGTGTGGTGGTTGTGGAAGCAGCTACAGTTGGTGTCGTAGGAGCTGCTGTTGTGGTTGTTGTAGTAGCTTCAGCAGTTGTAGTGGTCGCATGATCTACAATTATTGCTGTAATAGAAGCTGCACTTGTTGCTTTAGGGGGTATTGTTGGGCTTGTTGTTGATGGTGTAGAAGCTGCAGTGGTTGTCGTTGGAGCTGCTGTTATGCTTGTTATACTAGCTAAAGTTGTTGTCAGAGCTGCAGTTGTTGTTGTAGTAAGTGGTGCAGTAGTGGTTGTGGAAGCAGCTACAGTTGTTGTAGGAGCTGCTGCAGTTGTTGTAGTTGGAGCCGCTGCATTTGTTGTAGCCGTAGCGGCTACAGTTGTTGTAGAAGAAGCTTCAGTTGTGGTTGCAGTAGGGGCTGCAGAAGTGGTTGTGGAAGCAGCTACAGTTGTTGGAGCCGCTGCATTTGTAGTGGTCGTTGGAGCTACAGTTGTTGTACTAGTTGCTGTTGTGGTTCCTGTAGGAGCTACAGTTGTGGTTGTCGTAGGGGCTGCAGAAGTGGTTGAGGAAGCAGCTACAGTTGGTGTTGTAGGAGCCTCCGTTGTAGTTGTTGTAGTAGCTGCAGAAGTGGTTGTGGAAGCAGCTACAGTTGTTGAAACCGCTGCAGTTGTAGTGGTCGTTGGAGCTACAGTTGTTGTACTAGTTGCTGTTGTGGTTCCTGTAGGAGCTACAGTTGTGGTTGTCGTAGGGGCTGCAGAAGTGGTTGAGGAAGCAGCTACAGTTGGTGTTGTAGGAGCTGCCGTTGTAGTTGTCGTAGTAGCTGCATCATTTGTAGTGTTCGCAGGACCTACAATTATTGTCGTAGTAGAAGCTGTAGTTGTTGCCATAGGGGGTATTGTTGCGCTTGTTGTAGATGTCATAGAAGCTGCAGTTGTTGTCTTAGCAGCTGCTGTTGTGCTTGCTATATTAGCTAAAGTTGTTGTTGTATGAGCTGCAGTTGTTGTTGCTGTAGGGGCTGCAGTAGTGGTTTTGGAAGTAGCTACAGTAGGTGTTGTTGGAGCTTCTGCAGTTATAGTGGTCGTTGGAGATACAGTTGTTGTACTAGCTGCTGTTGTGCTTGCTGTAGGAGCTACAGTTGTGGTTGTCGTAGGAGTTAAAATGGTAGTTGTACCTGCAGTTGTGATTGGCGTTGCAGGAGCTGCAGTTGTTGTAGTAGGAGCTGCAGTTGTCGAAGAGGATGTGGTCGTAGGTGCTATAGTTTTTGTAGAAGAAGCTTCAGTTGTGGTTGCAATAGGGGCTGTAGTGGTGCTTGTGGAAGCAGCTTCAGTTGTTGTTGTAGGAACTGCTGCAGTTGTTGTGGCCGTAGGAGCTACAGTGGTTGTAGTAGGAGCTGCAGTTGTCGTAGGGGATGTTGATGTGGTTATTGTAGAAGGATCTTCAGTTCTGGTTGCAGTATGGGCTGCTGTAGTGGTTGTGGAAGCAGCTGCATTTGGTGTTGTAGGAGCTGCTGTTGTGGTTGTCGTAGTAGATTCAGCAGTTGTAGTGGTCGCAGGATCTACAATTATTGTTTTTGTAGAAGCTGCAGTTGTTGCCGTAGGTGGTATTGTTTTGCTTGTTGTAGATGTCGTAGAAGCTGCAGTGATTGTCGACGCAGATACTGTTGCGCTTGCTATAGTAGCTAAAGTTGTTGTTGTAGGAGCTGCAGTTGTTGTTGCAGTAGGGGCTGGTGTGGTGGTTGTGGAAGCAGCTACAGTTGGTGTCGTAGGAGCTGCTGTTGTGGTTGTTGTTGTAGTGGTCGCATGATCTACAATTATTGCTGTAGTAGAAGCTGCACTTGTTGCTTTAGGGGGTATTGTTGGGCTTGTTGTTGATGGTGTAGAAGCTGCAGTGGTTGTCGTTGGAGCTGCTGTTATGCTTGTTATACTAGCTAAAGTTGTTGTCAGAGTTGCAGTTGTTGTTGTAGTAAGTGGTGCAGTAGTGGTTGTGGAAGCAGCTACAGTTGTTGTAGGAGCTGCTGCAGTTGTTGTTGTTGGAGCCGCTGCATTTGTTGTAGCCGTAGCGGCTACAGTTGTTGTAGAAGAAGCTTCAGTTGTGGTTGCAGTAGGGGCTGCAGTGGTGCTTGTGGAAGCAGCTTCAGTTGTTGTTGTAGGAACTGCTGCAGTTGTTGTGGCCGTAGGAGCTACAGTGGTTGTAGTAGGAGCTGTTGATGTGGTTATTGTAGAAGGATCTTCATTTCTGGTTACAGTAGGGGCTGCTGTAGTGGTTGAGGAAGCAGCTACAGTTGCTGTTGTTGGAGCTGCTGCAGTTGCAGTGGTTGTAGCAGCTACAGTTGTTGTACCAGCTGCTGTTGTGGTTGCTGTAGGAGTTAAAATGGTAGTAGGACCTGCAGTTGTGATTGGCGTTGTAGGAGCTACTGCTGTTGTAGTAGGAGCTACAGTTGTCGAAAAGGAGGTTGTTGTGGTTGTCGTAGGTGCTATAGTTGTTGTAGAAGAAGCTTCAGTTGTGGTTGCATCAAGGGCTGCAGTAGTGGTTGTGGAAGAAGCTTCAGTTGTGGTTGCAGAAGGGAATGCAGTAGTGGTTGTGGAACCAGCTACAGTTGTAGTAGGAGCTGCAGTTGTAGTTGTCGTATGAGTTAAAATGGTAGTTGTACCTGCAGTTGTGATTGGCGTTGTAGGAGCTGCAGTTGTTGTTGGAGGAGCTGCAGTTGTCGAAGGGGATGTGTTCGTAAGTGCTACAGTTGTTGTAGAAGAAGCTTCAGTTGTTGTTGCAGTAGGGGCTGCAGTAGTGCTCGTGGAAGCCGCTTCAGTTGTTGTTGTCGGAGCTGCTGCAGTTGTAGTGGCCGTAGGAGCTTCGGTGGTTGTAGTAGGAGCTTCAGTTGTCTTAGGGGATGTTGTTGTGGAAGTCGTAGTTTCTACAGTTGTTGTCGAAGAAGTTTCTGTTGTGGTTGCAGTATGAGGTGCTGTAGTGTTTGTGAAAGCAGCTACAGTTGGAGTTGTAGGAGCTGCTGTTGTGGTTGTCGTAGTAGCTGCATCAGTTGTGGTGGTCGCAGGATCTACAATTTTTGTTGTAGTAGAAGCTGTAGTTGTTGCCGTAGGGGGTATTGTTGCGCTTGTTGTAGATGTCATAGAAGCTGCAGTGTTTGTCGTAGCAGCTGCTGTTGTGCTTGCTATAGTAGCTAAAGTTGTTGTTGCAAGAGCTGCAGTTGTTGTTGCCGTAGGGGCTGCAGTAGTGCTTGTTGAAGCAGCTACAGTTGGTGTTGTTGGAGCTGCTGCAGTTGTAGTGGTCGTTGGCGCTCCAGTAGTTGTACTAGCTGCTGTTGTGGTTGTCGTAGGAGTTAAAATGGTAGTAGGACCTGCAGTTGTGATTGGTGTTGTAGGATCTACAGTGGTTGTAGGGGATGTTGTTGTGGTTATTGTAGATGGATCTTCATTTCTGATTGCAGTAGGGGCTACTGTAGTGTTTGAGGAAGCAGCTACAGTTGTTGTTGGAGCTGCTGCAGTTGTAGTGGTTGTAGCGGCTGCTGTTGTGGTTGCTGTAGGAGTTAAAATGGTATTAGGACCTGCAGTTGTGATTGGCGTTGTAGAAGCTGCAGTTGTCGAAGGGGATGTTGATGTGGTTATTGTAGAAGGATCTTCAGTTCTGGTTGCAGTATGGGCTGCTGTAGTGGTTGTGGAAGCAGCTGCATTTGGTGTTGTAGGAGCTGCTGTTGTGGTTGTCGTAGTAGATTCAGCAGTTGTAGTGGTCGCAGGATCTACAATTATTGTTTTTGTAGAAGCTGCAGTTGTTGCCGTAGGTGGTATTGTTGTGCTTGTTATAGATGTCGTAGAAGCTGCAGTGATTGTCGACGCAGATGCTGTTGCGCTTGCTATAGTAGCTAAAGTTGTTGTTGTAGGAGCTGCAGTTGTTGTTGCAGTAGGGGCTGGTGTGGTGGTTGTGGAAGCAGCTACAGTTGGTGTCGTAGGAGCTGCTGTTGTGGTTGTTGTAGTAGCTTCAGCAGTTGTAGTGGTCGCATGATCTACAATTATTGCTGTAGTAGAAGCTGCACTTGTTGCTTTAGGGGGTATTGTTGGGCTTGTTGTTGATGGTGTAGAAGCTGCAGTGGTTGTCGTTGGAGCTGCTGTTATGCTTGTTATACTAGCTAAAGTTGTTGTCAGAGCTGCAGTTGTTGTTGTAGTAAGTGGTGCAGTAGTGGTTGTGGAAGCAGCTACAGTTGTTGTAGGAGCTGCTGCAGTTGTTGTTGTTGGAGCCGCTGCATTTGTTGTAGCCGTAGCGGCTACAGTTGTTGTAGAAGAAGCTTCAGTTGTGGTTGCAATAGGGGCTGCAGTGGTGCTTGTGGAAGCAGCTTCAGTTGTTGTTGTAGGAACTGCTGCAGTTGTTGTGGCCGTAGGAGCTACAGTGGTTGTAGTAGGAGCTGCAGTTGTCGTAGGGGATGTTGATGTGGTTATTGTAGAAGGATCTTCAGTTCTGGTTGCAGTATGGACTGCTTTAGTGGTTGTGGAAGCAGCTACAGTTGTTGTTGTAGGAGTTCCTGCAGTTTTGATGGTCGCAGGAGCTACAGTTGTTGTAGTAGAAGCTGCAATTCCGGGGGTTGTAGGAGCTACAGTTGTGATTTCTGTAGGAGCTACATTTGTGCTTTTCTTAGGAGTTAAAATGGTAGTAGGACCTGCAGTTGTGATTGGCATTGTAGGGGCTACAGTTGTTGTTGTAGGGGCTGCAGTTGCCAAAGGGGATGTTGTTGTGGTTGTCGTAGGTGCAACAGTTGTTGTCGAAGAAGTTTCAGTTGTGGTTGCAGTAGGGGAGGCTTTAGTGGTTGAGGAAGCAGCTACAGTAGTGGTTGTTGGAGCTGTTATTGTGGTGTTCGTAGTAGCTGCAGCAGTTGTAGTGGTCGCAGGATCTACAATTATTGCTGTAGTAGAAGCTGCACTTGTTGCTGTAGGGGGTATTGTTGGGCTTGTTGTTGATGGTGTAGAAGCTGCAGTGGTTGTCGTTGGAGCTGCTGTTATGCTTGTTGTACTAGCTAAAGTTGTTGTAAGAGCTGCAGTTGTTGTTGCAGTAAGTGGTGCAGTAGTGGTTGTGGAAGCAGCTACAGTTGTTGTAGGAGCTGCTGCAGTTGTTGTAGTCGTAGGAGCTGCAGTTGTTGTGGTTATCGTAGAATGATCTTCAGGTCTGGTTGCAGTATGGACTGCTGTAGTGGTTGTGGAAGCAGCTACATTTGGTGTTGTAGGAGCTGCTGTTGTGGTTGTCATAGTAGATTCAGCAGTTGTAGTGGTCGCAGGATCTACAATTATTGTTTTTGTAGAAGCTGCAGTTGTTGCCGTAGGTGGTATTGTTGTGCTTGTTGTAGATGTCGTAGAAGCTGCAGTGATTGTCGACGCAGCTGCTGTTGTGCTTGCTATAGTAGCTAAAGTTGTTGTTGTAGGAGCTGCAGTTGTTTTTGCAGTAGGGGCTGGTGTGGTGGTTGTGGAAGCAGCTACAGTTGGTGTCGTAGGAGCTGCTGTTGTGGTTGTTGTAGTAGCTTCAGCAGTTGTAGTGGTCGCATGATCTACAATTATTGTTGTAGTAGAAGCTGCAGTTGTTGCTGTATGGGGTATTGTGGGGCTTGTTGTAGATGTCGTTGAAGCTGCAGTGATTGTCGTAGTAGCTGCTGTTGTGCTTGAAAAAGTACCTAAAGTTGTTGTTGAAGGAGCTGCAGTTGTTGTTGTTGCAGTAGGGGCTGCTGTAGTGGTTCTGGAAGCAGATACAGGTTTTGTTGTAGGAGCTCCAGTTGTGGGAATTGTATGAGCTGCAGTTTTCATAGGGGATGTTGTGGTTATTGTAGAAGGAGCTTCAGTTCTGGTTTCTGTAGGAACTGCTGTAGTGGTTGTGGAAGCAGCTACAGTTGTTGTTGTAGGAGTTCCTGCAGTTTTGATGGTCGTAGGAGCTACAGTTGTTGTAGTAGAAGCTGCAATTCCGGGGGTTGTAGGAGCTACAGTTGTGATTTCTGTAGGAGCTACAGTTGTGGTTGTTGTAGGAGTTACAATGGTAGTAGGACCTGCAGTTGTGATTGGTGTTGTAGGGGCTACAGTTGTTGTTGTAGGAGCTGCAGTTGCCGAAGGGGATGTTGTTGTGGTTGTCGTAGGTGCTACAGTTGTTGTCGAAGAAGCTTCAGTTGTGGTTGCAGTATGGGAGGCTTTAGTGGTTGAGGAGGCAGCTACAGTAGTTGTTGTTGAAGCTGCTGTTGTGGTTTTCATAGTAGCTGCAGCAGTTGTAATGGTAACAGGATCTACAGTTATTGTCATAGGAGCTGCTCTTTTTGTCGTAGGAGCAACAATTTTTGTTATACTAGCTAAAGTTGTTGTTGTAGGAGCTGCAGTTGTTGTTGCAGTATTGGGTACAGTAGTGGTTGTGGAAGCACCTACAGTTGTTGTTATAGGATCTGCTGCAGTTGTAGTGGTCATAGGAGCTCCAGTTGTTGTAGTAGGAGCTGCAATTGTCATAGGGGATGTTGTTGTGGTTGTTGTAGAAGGATCTTCAGTTCTGGTTGCAGTTGTTGTAGGAGCTACAGTTGTTGTAGGAGCTGCTACAGTTGTTGTAGTCGTAGGAGCTCCAGTTGTTGTGGTTATTGTAGAATGATCTTCAGGTCTGGTTGCAGTATGGACTGCTGTAGTGGTTGAGGAAGCAGCTACAGTTGGTGTTGTAGGAGCTGCTGTTGTGCTGGCTATAGTACCTAAAGTTGTTGTTGTAGGAGCTGCAGTTGTTGTTGTAGGAGCTGCAGTTGTTGTTGTTGTAGGAGCTGCTTTTGTGGTTGTTGTAGTAGCTTCAGCAGTTGTAGTGGTCGCAGGACCTACAATTATTTTCGTAGTAGAAGCTGCAGTTTTTACCGTATTGGGTATTGTTGGGTTTGTTATTGTAGTTAAAGTTGTTTTTGTAGGAGCTGCAGTTGTTTTAGTAGCTGCAGATCTCGTTGGCGTAGTAGCTGCTTTAGTTGTGCTGGTCAAATGAGCTTCATGTTTTTTACAAGGAGCTGCAGTTGTGGTTGTGGTATGGGTATGGGCTGGTTTTCTGGTTCTGGAAGCAGCTCGGGTTGGTGTCATAGGAGGCGCTTTTCTGGTTGTCGTAGGAGCTAAAGTGGTCCTAGATGCTGCAGTTGTGGTTGTTAAAGCACCTACTGTAGAAGGAGCTGCTCTTCTGGACGCTGTGGTTGTTGTCGAAACTCCATGGATATTCCAGAATACGAACACTGATTTATGAGATGAATGGTTAGTATATTTGATGAGCACAGTATCGATTTTTCTACTCTTACTCTTTAACAGCCGAGTGCAGTATGTTATAAATTCCACTTATTTTCAAGTAACCAAAATAATTATTATGTGTAGCCACTCTCCTTATTGATTTTGAAGTACATTAGGTAACATTTTACTGTTGGTGTCGTTATGTATGCTTTCAGAAATCCTTCATAATATCTATATAACACCTAATGTAATTTGTCATAATCAGTCATAAGTAGTCCCGCATTAAATTATGTTAAAGCCTTCATAATAACTTCATAAGCACTACATAAATGTGTTAAGAAGCATCTATGACTGTATGTCATGCTTTATAAGGTTTTATAAATGTGGCATAACTCTGTGACATAATTACCAATGCCAAATGTGACGCAACCCACTACAGTGCATTCGGAAGGTTTTCAGACCCCTGACTCTTTCCACATTTTGTTAGGTTACATCCTTATTCTAAACTGGATTAAATTGTTTTTTCCCCACTCATCAATCTACACACAACACAACCTGCAAAAACAGGTTTTTAGACATTTTTGCTAATTTATAACAAATAAAAACTGAAATTTCACATTTACCAAAGAATTCAGACCCTTTACTCAGTACTTTGTTGAAGCACCTTTGGGAGCGATTACATCCTCGAGTCTTCTTGGGTATGAATCTACAAGTTTGGCACACCTGTATTTGGGGAGTTTCTCCCATTCTTCTTTGCAGATCCTCTCAAGCTCTGTCAGATTGGATGGGGAGAGTCGCTGCACAGCTATTTATAGGTCTCTCCAGAGATGTTTGATCGGGTTCAAGTCCAGGCTCTGGCTGGGCCACTCAAGGACATTCAAAGACTGTAAGGATTGACGCTGGTAGAGACGAGAAGCAGGTACAGGGAGTGAACATTTAATTATCAACTGACTTGGAACAGGACAGGACAGCGTCTGGACATGAACACATAATGACATTAATGCTAACACAGGGAACAAGCGGGGGAGCAGACAGTTATAGACGGAGCGATCAACAAAGGGAAAAAGTCCAGGTGAGTCCAATGAGCGCAGCTGCGCGTATTGATGGTGACAGGTGTGCTTAATGAAGGGCAGCCTGGTGCACTCGAGCACCAGAGAGGGAGAGCGGGAGCAGGCGTGACAGAGACTTGTCCCAAAGGCACTCCTGTGTGTTCTTGGCTGTGTGCTTAGGGTCGTTGTCCTGTTGGAAGGTGAACCATGGCCCCAGTCTGAGGTCCTGAGCGCTTTGGAGCAGGTTTTCATCAAGGATCTCTCTGTACTTTGCTCCGTTCATCTTTCCCTCAATCTTGACTAGTCTCCCAGTCCCTGCCGCTGAAAAACGTCCCTACAGCATGATGCTGCCACCACCATGCTTCACATTAGGGATGGTGACAGGTTTCCACCAAACGTGATACTTGGCATTCAGGCCAAGGAGTTCAATCTTGGCTTCATCAGATCAGAGAATCTTGTTTCTCATGGTCTGAGAGTCTTTAGGTGCCTTTTAGTAAACTCCAAGTGGGCTGTCATGTACCTTTTACTGAGGAATTGCTTCCGTCTGGCCACTCTAACATAAAGGCCTGATTGGTGGAGTGCTTCAGAGATGGTTGTCCTTCTGGAAGCTTCTCCCATCTCCACAGAGGAACTCTGGAGCTCTGTCAGAGTGAACATTGGGTTCTTGGTCACCTCCCTGACCAAGTCCCTTCTCCCCCAATTGCTCAGTTTGGCTAGGTTTCCAGCTCTAAGGCCAGTGCCTTAGACCACCAGTGCTAGCTGTGCTAGCTGTGCCACCAGAGATTCTGGGATCGAGCCCAGGCTCTGCCACGACCGGGAGTTCCATGGGGCGACGCACAATTGGCCCAGTGTCGTCCGGGTTAGGGAGGGTTTGGCCGGCAAGGATATCCTTGTCTCATCGCGCACTAGCGACTCCTGAGGTGGGCCGGGTGCAGTGCACGCTGACGAGGTCGCCAGGTGTACGGTGTTTCCTCTGACACATTGATGTGGCTGGCTTCCGGGTTGTATGTGCGTTGTGTCAAGAAGCAGTGCGGCTAGGTTGGATTGTGTTTCGGAGGGCGCATGGCTCTCGACCTTCGCCTTACCCGAGTCCGTACGGGAGTTGCAGCGATGAGACAAGACTGTAACTAAAAACCTGAGCCTTACTTATAATTCAGTACTACACAAATTGGTTTAAATATTTATTTACTAGCTAATTAAATGGGAACACAGGATAAGCACACACACTCTGCACCGGTTATTGACTGGAGACGTAATATGCTGACAACAGGTCCCTAGTGGAATGACAACAACATGGATGCTTATTGAAGAAGAGATGGAGAGGGAGAGAGAGGGACAGAGACACTTAACATTGCCACATTTAGAAACTACTCTCACCTACAATAACCATATACTTTGCACACGAACCACCGGCCGCTTTGAGCAAGAAATCATGAATGTATTTACGTGAAATGCCTGGGTTCGCCGGGGATCTCTCGGTGAATGGGGCAGCCTTGAAAAGGAGGTTGGGGCTTTTTGCGGCACACTTGTAAGGCTCTAATTGTCCGAAATGGTTCCAATATGCTTTTTCTGTGTTAATTTGTTATTTTACTCAGTAAGATCACTCCTATAGAATTTTTGGGTCACTCCCACGAAGACCAACTTTGAATGGTTGATATCCCATGCTTATATGTGCTGTGTGCACAATAACCTGGGGACGACCTTAACCAGGCAACACTTACTGAAAGTCCCCAACATAAGGAAAGTAAAAGTGGCTTTTCCTGTGGAGCTAAGTGATCCTCAGTACAAAAACACGCACACAACAACATATAAACAGCTATGCCGTGTGGTGCTTGGCCCAGTCGGATCTTTGGCACATTCACACTCTCCCCCCTGAAAGACCAACCACAGGATGTAATCAAGCCCTGGTCTCCAGCATGGTAACAGAAGAGGAATACCTGGTGCGGTGTCTCAGTTTGGACTATTCCAAATCATTTTGGCTCTGACACACACACACACAAACACAAGCTTTGCAGGTCCATCAACCCTTTAAAATACCTCTCACTGCCTACAGTAACCTGTGGATCATCAGAGTACCTTCATAAATGAACAAAATGTTAATAACCTATTTATTGACACGTTATGTAGTGTCCTGTAATACTTCATTTGAAGTGATCACCTTCGGTCATTCATAACATATTTTCTTAAAGACTCTAAATCGCATGATGGCGTTATGTGTATAGTCTTCATGAATGTGTTATCAATGACCGAAGGTGTCTGACTTTGTGATGAAGCTGTACTTACTTTAAAGTCAGACTCCTTTGGTCATTCATAACACATACCTAAATGCCTTATATCATATGATGCTGTACCTACTATGAAGTCAGCCACCTTTGGTCATTCATAAGACATATAGTACCAGTAAAAAGTTTGAACATACCTGCTCATTCAAGGGTTTTTCTTTATTTTTACAATTTACAATGTAGAATAATAGTGAAGACATCAAAACTATGAAATAACAAATATGGAATCATGTAGTAAGCAAAAAAGTGTTAAACAAATCAAAATATAGTTTTACTACGCAATCCATTTTTTTTAAACGCCGCGTTAGACAGGATTACCTAGACATACTGACCAGCTCAAATAGACAGACGCATGCTATATGGCAGACCAATTCAAACTCATCTCTCGGCATGTCCAGCCCACTCATTATCTCAGCCAATCATGGCTAGCGGGAAGGTTGCTGACTTTTTCTGTGGCTTTACCAACTAACCTTGTAATTTAACAATTGTATTCGTATTTATAGATGGCATACAAGTTTGTTATTAAGACACATGAAAGTTTACATGTTAGAGAAGGCATTTTAATAAATAAATACAAGTTTACGTTCAAACGGCTCTCCTGTGAAGTAGTGACCCACTACATACGTTTCCTAAAATGGGTCACACATGTCTTTTACATACAGTTGAAGTCGGAAGTTTACATACACTTAGGTTGGAATCATTAAAACTCGTTTTTCAACCACTCCACAAATTTTTTGTTAACAAACTATCGTTTTGGCAAGTCCATTAGGACATCTACTTTCTGCATGACACAAGTCATTTTTCCAACAATTGTTTACAGACAGATTATTTAACTTATAATTACATACACTAAGTTGACTGTGCCTTGAAACAGCTTGGAAAATTCCAGAAAATGATGTCATGGCTTTAGAAGCTTCTGATAGACTAATTGACATCATTTGAGTCAATTGGAGGTGTACCTGTGGATGTATTTCAAAGCCTACCTTCAAACTCAGTGCTTCTTTGCGTGACATTACATAACAATAACAAAATTATTGTAGACCCCCAAAAGTCTGGTTCATCATTGGGAGGTACCACATTCTGAAGGTACCACATTCATCTGTACAATAGTACCACTGCTCCAAAACCGCCATAAAAAAGCCAGACTATGGTTTGCAACTGCACATGGGGACAAAGATCGTACTTTTTGGAGAAATGTCCTCTGGTCTGATGAAACAAAAATAGAACTGTTTGGCCATAATGACCATCGTTATGTTTGGAGGAAGAAGGGGGGTGCCTTGCAAGCCGAAGAACACCATCCCAACCGTGAAGCACGGGGGTGGCAGCATCATGTTGTGGGGGTGCTTTGCTGCAGGAGAGACTGGTGCACTTCACAAAATAGATGGCATCATGAGGAGGCAGGAAAATTATGTAGATATATTGAATTCAACATCTCAAGACATCAGTCAGGAAGTTAAAGCTTGGTCACAAATGGGTCTTCCAAATGGACAATGACCCCAAGCATACCTCCAAAGTTGTGTCAAAATGGCTTAAAGACAACAAAGTCAAGGTATTGGAGTGGCCATCACAAAGCCCTGACCTCAATCCTATAGAAAATGTGTGGGCAGAACTGAAAAAGCTTGTGCGAGCAAGGAGGCCTACAAACCTGACACCAGCTCTGTCAGGAGGAATGGGACAAAATTCACCCAATTTATTGTGGGAAGCTTGTGGAAGGCTACCTGAAACGTTTGACCCAAGTTAAACAATTTAAAGGCAATGCTACCAAATACTAATTGAGTGTATGTAAACTTCTGACCCAATGGGAATGTGATGAAAGAAATTAAAGCTGAAATAAATAATTCTCTCTACTATTATTCTGACATTTCACATTCTTAAAATAAAGTGGCGATCCTAACTGACCTATGACAGGAGATTTTTACTAGGATTAAATGTCAGGAATTGTGAAAAACTGAGTTTAAATGTACTTGGCTAAGGTGTATGTAAACTTCCGACTTCAACTGTATCTCTCACCCCTAACGTCAACACGTTAGAATCTCCTTTGGCAGTGAACATTACAGTGATTACATCTGTGAGTATTTCTGGGTTAGTCATTTAAGAGTTTTGCACACCTGGATTGTACAAAATGTGCAGATTTTTTTTTTTTATTATTCATATTTGGTCAAGTTGGTTGTTGATCATTGCTAGACAACCATTTTCAAGTCTTGACATATGTTTTCAAGCTGATTTAAGTCAAAACTGTAACTCGGCCACTCAGGTACATTTTATTTAATCTTAGTAAGCAACTCCAGTGTATACTTGGCCTTGTTATTTCTATTGTTGTATTGTTATTGTTATATTGCTATTGTCCTTCTGGAAGGTGAATTTGTCTCCCAGTGTCTTCTGGAAAGCAGACTTAACCAGGTGGTCCTCTAGGATTTTCAGTACATTTTTATCCTAAACAAAGCTACCAAGTCCTTGCCAATGACAAGCATACCCATAACGTGATGCAGCCACCACCATGCTTGAAAATATGAAGGGTGGTACTCAGTGATGTGTTGTGCTGGATTTGCCCCAAACATAACACTTTGTTTTCACGACTTAAAGTTCATTTCTTTGCCACATTTTTTGCAGTTTTACTTTAGTGCCTTATTTCAAACAGAATGCAAGTTTTGTAATATTTCTATTCTATACAGGCTTCCTTCTTTTCACTCTGTCATTTAGGTTAGTTTTGTGGAATAACTACAATGGTATTGATCAATTGTCACGCTCTGACCTTAGTTCCTTTTTTATGTCTCTATTTTGGTTTGGTCAGGGCGTGAGTTGGGGTGGGCATTCTGTTTTTGTTCTATGTTTTCTATTTCTATGTGTTTGGCCGGGTGTGGTTCTCAATCAGAGGCATCTGTCTATCGTTGTCTCTGATTGAGAACCACACTTAGGTAGCCTTTTCCCACCTGTGGTTTGTGGGTAGTTGTTTTCTGTTTTGTGTTGTAGCACCTTACAGGACTGTTTCGATTTTCATTTATTCACTTTGTTATTTTGTATTTAGTGTTCAGTTTTTTCAATAAAGCATGAACACTTACCACGCTGCGTTTTGGTCCGATCCTTCCTGTTCATCAGACGAAGAAGATTGTTACATCAATTCTCAGTTTTCTCCTATCACAGCCATTAAACTCTTTAACTATTTTAAAGTCACCATTGGCCTCATGGTGATATCCCTGAGCAATTTCCTTCATCTCCTGCAACTAAGTTAGGAAGGACGCCTGTAACTTTGTAGTGACTGGGTGTGTTGATACAGCATCCAAAGTGTAATAAATAACTTTGCAATGCTCAAAGGGATATTCCATGTCTGCTTTCTTTATTTTTTTAAACATCTACCAATAGATGCCCTTCTTTGCGAGGCATTGGAAAATCTTGCTGGTCTTTGTGGTTGAATCTGTGTTTGTTATTCACTGCTAGACTGAAGGACTACAGATAATTGTTTGTGTGGGGTACAGAGATTAGGTAGTTATTCAAAAATCATGTTAAATTCTTGCCATCTCTTCCCGGAGAGATGGGAAGGTGGTGCCGAAAGAGAGGGCCGCCTTGCTTCTTGTCCTTAGGAAACTTTCCATTATTTAGTTTTTTGAATGTATTATTTCTTACATTGTTAGCCCAGAAAATCTTACCTGTTATTACATACAGCCGGGAAGAACTATTGGATATCAAAGCGACATCAACTTGCCAGCTCGACAACCAGGAATACAACTTTGCCGAAGCGGATCCTTTGTACATACCACCCAGGGCATCTGAACTGATTCCAGAGGCTGACCCAAAACAACATCGCAGCAGAAGAGGTGGACGGAGCGGCCTTCTGGTAAGACTTCTGAGGCGCGCACACCACCCACCGCTTCTGAGTATATTACTCGCTAATGTCCAGTCTCTAGATAACAAGTAGACAAAATTAGGGCAGGGGTTTGCTTTCCAGAGAGACATCAGGGATTGTAACATACTCTGTTTCACGGAAACATGGCTCTCTCGGGATATGCTGTCGGAGTCAGTACAGCCACCGGGATTCTTTGTACGTCGCGCCGACAGAAAGAAACATCTCTCCGGGAAGAAGAAGGGCATGGGTGTATGTTTCATTTTTAATGAATCGTGGTGTTATTGTAACAACATACAGGATCTCAAGTCCTTTTGTTTACCTGTCCTAGAATTCCTCACAATCAAATGCTGGCCGTATTATCTCCCAAGATCGTTGGTTATTGTCACAACCGTATATATCCCCCCTCAAGCCATTACCACGACGGCCCTCAAGGACCTTCACTGGACTTTCTGCAACCTGGAAACCATATATACTGAGGCTGGATTTATTGTAGCTGGGGATTTTAACAAAGCAAATTTGAGAACAAGGCTACCTAAATTCTATCAGCATATTAATTGTAGCACACGTGCTAGCAAAACTGTGAATCACTGCTACTCTAACTTACGTGATGCATACAAGGCCCTCCCCCGCCCTCCCTTTGGCAAATCTGACCACGGCTCCTCCCTTCCTATTAGGCAGAAACAAAAACAGGATTACTCGTGACAAGGACTATTCAACGCTGGACTGACCAATCGGAATCCACGCTTCAAGATTGTTTTGATCACGTGGACTGGACTGGGACATGTTCCGGGTAGCCTCAGAGAATAATATTGATTTATACGCTGATTCGGTGAGAGAGTTTATAAGGAAGTGCGTAGGAGATGTTTTACACACTGTGACTATTAAAATCTACCTTAACTAGAAACCGTGGATAGATGGTGGCATTAACGCAAAACTGAAAGCGCAAACCACCGCATTTCAGCATGGAAAGTTGACTGGAATATGGCCGAATACAAACAGTGTAGTTATTCCCTCCGCAAGGCAATAAAACAAGTGAAATGTCAGTATAGAGACAAAGTGGAGTCGCAATTCAACGGCTCAGACACAAGACGTATGTGGCAGGGTCTACAGACAATCACGAACAACAACAAAAAAAACAGCCACATCACGAACACCGACGTCTTGCTTCCAGACAAACTAAACACCTTCTTTGTCCGCTTTGAGGGTAATACAGTGCCACCGACGCGGCCTGCTACCAAGGACTCTGGGTTCTCCTTCTCCGTGGCCGACTTAAGACATTTCAATGTGTTAACCCTCGGCTGGCATCCCTAGCCGTGTCCTCAGAGCATACACAGACCAGCTGGCTGGTGTGTTAACGGACATATTAAATCTCTCCCTATCCTAGTCTGCTGTCCCCACATGCTTCAAGATGACCACCATTGTTCCTGTATCCAAGAATGGAAATGTAACTGAACTAAATGACTATTGCCCTGTAGCACTCACTTCTGTCATCATGTAGTGCTTTGAGTCTAGTCAAGGATCATATCACCTCCACCTTACCTGTCACCCTAGACCCACTTCAATTTGCATACCTCCCCAATAGGTCCACAGACAATGCAATCGCCATCACACTGCACACTGCCCTATCCCACCTGGACATGAGGAATACCTATGTAAGAATGCTATTCATTGACTACAGCTCAGCATTCAACACCATAGTACCCTCCAAGCTCATCATTAAGCTTGAGGCCCTGGGTCTCAACCCCACCTTGTGCAATTGGGTCCTGGACTTCTTGAAGGGCCGCCCCCAGGTGGTGAAAGTAGGATACAACATCTCCACTTAGTTTATTCTCAACACTGGGGCACTACAAGGATGCGTGCTCAGCCCCCTCCTATACTCCCTGTTCACCCATGACTGCGAGGCCATGCACGCCTCCAACCCAATCATCAAGTTTGCAGACAACACAACAGTAGTAGGCTTGATTACTAACAACAACGAGACAGCCTATAGGGAGAAGGTGAGGGCACTCGGAGTGTGGTGTCAGGAAAACAACCTCTCACTCAACATCAAATAAACAAAGGAGATGATCGTGGAGTTTAGGAAACAGCAGAGGGTGCACCCCCCATCTACATAGACGGGACAGTAGTGGAGAGGGTGGAAAGTTTTAAGTTCCTCGGCATACACATCACGGACAAACTGAAATGGACCACCCACACAGACAGTGTGGTGAAGAAGGTGCAACAGAGCCTCTTCAACTTCAGGAGGCTAAAGAAATTCGGCTTGTCACCAAAAGCACTCGCAAACTTTTACAGATGCACAATCGAGAGCATCCTGTCGGGCTGTATCACCGCCTGGTACGGCAACTGCTCCGCCCACAACCATAAGGCTCTCCAGAGGGTAGTGAGGTCTGCACAACGCATCACCGGGGGCAAACTACCTGCCCTCCAGGACACCTACACCACCCGATGTCACAGGAAGGCCATAAAGATCATCAAGGACAACAACCACCCGAGCCACTGCCTGTTCACCCCGCTATCATCCAGAAGGCGAGGTCAGTACAAGTGCATCAAAGCAGGGACCGAGAGACTGAAAAACAGCTTCTATCTCAAGGCCATCAGACTGTTAAACAGCCACCACTAACATCGAGTGGCTGCTGCCAACATACTGACTCAACTCCAGCCACTTTAACAATGTAAAAATGTATACTTTTTTTATCACTAGCCACTTTAAACAATGCCACTTCATATAATGTTTACATACCCTACATTACTCATCTCATATGTATATACTGTACTCTATACCATCTACTGCATCTTGCCATCTTGTGGTGATACATGTATCACTAGCCACTTTAAACAATGCCACTTTTATATTTTTACATACCCTACATTACTCCTCTCATATGTATATACTGTACTTGATACCATCTACTGCATCTTGCCTATGCCGTTCTGTACCATCACTCATTCATATATTTTTATGTACATATTCTTCATTCCTTTACACTTGTGTGTATAAGGTAGTTGTGAAATTGTTAGGTTAGATTACTCGTTGGTTATTACTGCATTGTCGGAACTAGAAGCACAAGCATTTCGCTACACTCGCATTAACATCTGCTAACCATGTGTATGTGACAAATAAAATTTGATTTGATTTGATGTATGTGTTATGAATGACCAAAGGTGTCTGACTTCATTTTAAGTACAGTGTCACATGATATAAGGCATCTTTGTATGTGTTATGAATGACCAAAGGTGTCTGACTATATAGTAAGTACAGCGCCATATGGTATAAGGCAGTTATGTATGTGTTATGAATGACCAAATGTGTCTGACTTTATAGTAAGTACAGCACCATATGATATAAGGCATTTATGTATTTGTTATAAATGACCAAAGGTGTCTGACTTTAAATTAAGTACAGTGTCATGTGATACAGAGTCTTTATGGATGTTTTATGAATGACCAAAGGTGTCTCACTTCAATCTAAGTATTACAGGATACTGAACAAAAGTGTAAATAAATTGGTTATTAACCCTGTGCTGATTTATGAAGGTTATCTCATGATCCACAGGTTACTGTAGGGTGTGAGAGCTATTTAAATGGGTTGATAGACCTGCAAAACGTGCTTTTTTGTGTGGGGGATTGTGTACTGAGGAACATGTAACTTGGTTCCAGAAGAAAGACACTATCAATTTCTTTAGTTTGGTGGGCTTTCATCAAGGTAAGTGTTTCTTGGTAAAACGTCGTCCATAGGTTAATATAAGTTAATATAATATACATATAAGCCTGGGATATCAACCATTCAAAGTTGGCCTTTGTAGGATTGACAACAGAATTATTTTTGAGTGACCTTACTGAGTAAAGTATTTGTCACTGTCACTAAACACAGTCAGAAATGCATAATTATTGTTAAATCCTGCCCATTTCCACAATTTATCTTCTCAAAATTAGATTTTAGACCTAACCCTAACTAATGAAGGACAAGTTTGATGTGTTGGTCCACCAGACCTTCCGTTCATTTGGGCGGAAGTGTCGGAATGAGATTAGGTGTTATGTGACTAACATAACATCACTTTAGAGCGTATGCCATCCTTCAGCAGAACATTCCACCCTTTATGAAGCACATGTTTATATCATATTCAACATAGTGGGTTATGTCACATTTGACAGTGATTGTCACACAGTTAGGCCCCATTTTTTAACCCTTTATAAAGCATGACATACGAGTATAGATATTTTGTAACACATTTATGTAATGCTTATGAAGGTATTATGAAGCGGGATACTTTTGGGTTTATACCTGGACACGGTCCAGTTTGTACAACTCAAAGCAGTTCATTGTCTCGTTGTCTAAATAAAACAAAGTCTAAATACATCTGTGCCCCCATTTTCCCATGTTTCTTTGAGATCCTTTAAATGGTCATGTTTTGTGATTCTCAACTCATCTTGCGGTACAAGCACATTCATAGCTGCTTTATAACACGTAATGAATAACAAGGTGTCTGTCTGTGCACAATCTATAACGGCATATGGCATGGTTATGAATGACACACATCCTTCCATTTAATGTAATAATGTGACACAGAGGTTGGTAAATGACATAACACCTTGTTATAACAGCTGGTATGTAGACTCTTATATACTGTAGCATGTAATAACATATTACATTTTTCATGGAGACAGTGTTATAGCAGTTATTATTAACAGTTGACATTAGAGCATATGACAGGATATGACATACAACAGGATAAACAGTCATCTATAACACCAATTGTAACTACTTTTGCAACATCTTATTCCATTCCACATAACTATTTATGTCAGGGTATGACTAATGTTATAATATGTTTTATAAACTGGGTGGTTTGAGCCCTCAATGCTGGTTGGCTGACAGCCATGGTATATCAGACTGTATACTATGGGTATGACAAAACATAGATTTTTACTACTCTAATTACATTGGTAACCAGTTTATAATAGAAATTAGGCACTTTGGAGGTTTGTGATATATGGCCAATATACCACGGCTAAGGGCTGTATCCAGGCACTCAGCGTTGCGTACGGCATAAAGCGATAAGCGTGGTATATTGGACATATACCACACCTCCTCCTTTAAGCCTTATTGCTTAAACATAGCTGTTTTAAATGCTTTATGAATGCATACATAATGACACCTACAGTAAAGTGTTACTGAACATTACTTACACTTTATTAAGATTAGCACAAACATGTTTTGTTTGTTTGTTTACATGATGGCACATTTTTCCATACAGCAATGTAAGGAAATGACATTCAGCAGTGTGATAATATTTACCTCCTCCACTTAAGTCAATTTTCCATTTAATATTTAAAGACTTTGGAAATGTATTTAATTGGGTTGTGACAGTAGACTAGGAAACACAAAATTGTCTCCATGAAATATTTATCAATTAAATTACATTATAAAGCTTTTATTTGGATTTTGTATCTATGTTCTTGAACAATCATATGCTTTATCCAAAGGGATATGGACTATTTTATTACCTTCCTGCCTATTTGATTATACATGTTGGGATTATTTAAATTCATCTGTGACAACACATCATGAATATCTATTCAGGTTTGAGTTGCAAAATGTGTTATGCAAAAATGAACAAAGAAGGAAATACAGTGTACTACATACCCATGGTGAAAACAGTAGCTGTCAGTTTCTGTGTCTTCATTTTGGACTCAGTTCATGCAGTTGTTTTCTGAATGGAAAGGAAAATATAAATTAGATTAACAGGTCATATTCCAATTTTATTTTACAACCAAATCTGTTTTTTATGTAAATGGGATGTTATAGAAGGGGCAAGATATGTGTTTAGTGAGTTTACATTTTTGAGAAAACTTAACCCAAACAGTAAATTACTTCCTCATCCTTGTTGTGTAATATGGGTACCCCAAAAAAGATAAACAAAGGCTCCGAAAACAACCAAATTCATCCTTTTAAACTGCAAATCTCTCAGTATAGTGATGCAGGTCTTTAGATGTTGTACTGTACATATGAAATGGTGTTATTCCGAACTTTATCTGCAACGTTAAATTATATTTTATTGCGACTGGAGCAATACTTCTCCGTCCATTCTACAGGTTACTGCCAAAATAAAGGAAACATGAGTAAATGAGAGATACAAAGTATATTGAAAGCATGGTGTGCTTCTACACAGGAAGTTCCAGACACTGGTAGAATCTATGCCAAGCGCATTTAAGATTTTCTGGCGGCTCGAGGTGGCTCACGCCCTTTAAGACACTTTGTTATGGTGTTTTCTTAATCTTGGCAGTTATCTGTTGCAGCAGGCTGCTCAGAGAATGGAACAGCTGGATAGGGGAAATGGCACACGTTGCGCAAAAGGGAATATGACATTGCAGATAAAGTTCGGAATGACACAATTTCAAGTGTACAACATCTAAAGACCTGCATCACTATACAGAGAGCTGTCTCTAAAATAACATATTTAGGTGTTTTTGGAGCCAATGCTCATGTTTTTTAGGTCCCCATACACAACGAGGATAAGGAAGTGATTTGCTGTTTGGGGTAAGTTTCTCAAAAACGTTAAATCACCCAAAAATAACCAAATAGAGTTTTGGTTGTAAATGTTTTTACTTATCCTTTAACCACTGCTGTGACAGACTGCATTCAAGTAAATGTGTAACTTGGTAAGGAAACATTTGCACTTGAACTAAATGCTAGATTAAATCCGAATAGCAGAAGTTCCGCTAATAGTGCGATTGAAATGTAAAGGTGACTTTCAATTTAGCGTATGCAGAGTTTACGGTTAATGCATCCTGCAAACATGGGAACATTGCCTTTAAATTCCAATCGTGCTACAGCTCAGAACTTTAGCGATAATACATTTTTTGCACTATTGGTTAGTAAGCATTTCGTAAGTAAGCATTTCGCTGTAAGATCTACACCTGTTGTATTCAGCGCACATGACAAATAAACTTTGATTTGATTTGAATAGAATCTAGACTTAAATATGGTATGACATATCAATTGGTGTGAATGCAATCAAGACATCTCAGTTAAAACATCCAAGTTTCCCACACTTCTTTGTAGAGTAGCTTTTGTAGAATAAAATGTGAAAACTTTGCTAGGGTGTGAATCATTTCACAACACCGACTATAACTGCTGTAAACATGAACAGTGCCTTTGGAAAGTATTCAGACCATTCGACCTTTTCATCATTTTGCTACAGCCTTATACTAAAATGTATTAAATTGTGTCTTTCCCCCTCATCAATCTACACACAATATCCCATAATGACAAAAGCAAAAACAGATTTTTTTTGTTGTTGCTGATTTATGATTTACAGAAATATTAAATTTACATAAGTATTCAGACCCTTTACTCAGTACTTTGTTGAAGCACCTTTGGCAGTGATTACAGAATTGAGTCTTCTTGGGTATGACGCTACAAGATTGGCACACGTGTATTTAGGGAGTTTCTCCAATTCTTCTCTGCAGATCTTCTCAAACTCTGTCAGGTTGGATGGGGAGCGTCGCTGCACAGCTATTTTCAGGTCTTTCCAGAGATGTTCTATCGGGTAAAATTTTGGGCTCTAGCTGGGCCATTCAGAGACTTTTCCCGAAGCCACTGCTGCGTTGTCTTGGCTGTGTGCTTAGGGTCGTTGTCCTGTTGGAAGATGAACATTTGCCCCTGTCTGAGGTCCTAAGCGCTCTGGAGCAAGTTTTCATCAAGGTTCTCTCTGTACTTTGCTCTGTTCATCTTTGCCTCGATCCTAACTAGTCCCCCAGTCCCTGTCGCGGAAAAACATCCCCACAGCATGATGCTGCCACCACCGTGCTTGACCATAGGGATTGTGCCAAGTTTCCTCTAGACGTGCCGTTTGGCATTCAGGCCAAGGAGTACAATATTGGTTTCATCAGACGAGAGAATCTTCTTTCTCATGGTCTGAGAGTCTTTAGGTGCCTTTTGGCAAACTCCAAGCGGGATGTCATGTGCCTTTTACTGAGGAGTGGCTTCTGTCTGGCAACTCTACCATAAAGGCCTTATTGGTGGAGTGCTGCAGAGATGGTTGTCCTTCTGGAAGGTTCTCCCATCTCCACAGAGGAACTCTAGAGCTCCGTCAGAGTGACCATCAGGTTCTTGGTCACCTCCCTGACCAAGGCCCTTCTCCCCCAATTGCTCTAGGAAGAGTCTTGGTTCCAAATATCTTCCATTTAAGAATGATGGAGGCCACTGTGTTCTTGGGGACGTTCAATAATGCAGACATTTTTTAGTACCCTTCCCCAGATCTGTGCCTTGACACAATCCTGTCTCGGATCTCTACGGACAACTCCTTCGACCTCATAGATAGGTGTGTTTATTTCTAAATCATGTCCAATCAAGTGAATTTACCACATGTGGACTCCAATCAAGTTGTAGAAACATCTCAAGGATGATCAATAGAAACAGGATGCACCTGAGCTCAATTTCGAGTCTCATTGCAAAGGGTCTGAAAACTTATGTAAATAAGGTATTTCCGTTTTAAATAAAAAATAAATAAAACAAATCTAAAAACCTGTTTTCGCTGTGTCATTATGGGGTGTTGTTCGTAGATTGTGTTTGTAGAAAAAATATACATATTTAATCCATTTTAAAATAAGGCTGTAACTTAACAAAATGTGTAAGAAGTCAAGGGGTCTGAATATTTTCCGAGGGCACTTTACATCCTGGTGAAATTTCACAGTAAAATCAACATTTGTGTTACATTTTTTGTATGAGAAATCAGCCTAATTTTGCATCACTTCAATCGTGTTACTTCATAAAACAGCTAAAGTAATTTTACGTATATATATAATATAACACATAATACATAAAATAATATACTCAAATCCACATTAGCGTTGTATTTTTTGCAAGGTGAAATTATAATTTGATATGCTTTAAAAAACCATGCAAGTAAACTGTTACCTGCCAAGTTCCATTTATATACTGTAAAAAAAAAAAATATTACTTACCTACAACAAACACCACTGCCAGCCTCCTTATTCCTTTAATTTCACCAAATATCAATTGAGGAAGGAATTTGCCTATGACAAAAACAATCACAATATGCCTCTATTCTAAAAGCTCATTATCTGTCTAGTTCTGTTCTAAGTGTTTTGTTGAAAACTTTTCATAATGCATACGGTCATGCCAATGTATCTGTAGTTACTAGTTAAATCACTTCAGAGCTGATCTGATTCCAAAGTTCTTGTCTTGCCTGTAACTAAAATATTTTGGGAAGCACAGAAGATAATATGAAATAAGGGAGGAACAAAAGATGGGCAGGTAAATCTATGTGGGAGGTCTTTAGGTTAATACCGTCTTTGTTTTTTCCCTTGATACTAACTTGGTAATGAAAACTGGTCGGGTGAAAACTAGTTAGGTGTTCTGACGCCACTAATTTTGTCATGCCTTGCAGGTGATGTACAAATATTTTGGGAGGGACAATATGAAAAATGGGTGGGACAAAATATTGACAGGTGAATCTGTGTGTGAATATAATAACATTTTTGGTTTTCAGCCAATTTTTTTTCAAGATTTAATATAGCCATAAATTTGCTTCACTGCATTTAAAGGACAAATCCACTCCAAAACTATATTTTGGTATTTGTTTCATTAGTCCACACTTGATACAGTCCCAAAATGTTTCGCATGTCTGTGATCAACTTTGCAAGATAAACAACTTTCAAAATACAGAAATATAGCCGGTATGATGCGCTTTGCATCGTATGATGCATTTTGCGTCATACTGCCTGTATTTTCTGCCTGAGTGAACGACAAGAGCTCAGATACACATGAAAACATGAAATGAACCTGGGAATCGATATAACATGCATTGCTCAGAGATGACCAAACATTATGTAACAAATCAGAATGGATGAATCTTTCCTTTAATTTACCTAACTTTTGAGCCATGTGGAATGAACTTGTAAATGTACTGTATGTTGTATTGCTTTATTTCAATATTATTATTATAATAATTATGTTTTAAGTAAAAGATAGTTTGCTCTGTGGCCTGAAGTGAGTGCCAAGTCTGTTTCACAGTCCTCAATCCCACTCACACACCTATCTCAAGAATGACTCAAGGAAGATTTTTCAGATGCTTAAATCACTTCACATTATATGATGGAAAGTGACCACCATCGTGTGAGAGATACATTCTTAAATCAAAAGAACAGGGCCTGTATTTATAAAGAGTGCTGGTATAGGTTTACCGTTGCCCTTGCTTTTAACATTTTTACTTTTAGCTTTTGCCTTTTTGATCTGAGAAGCTTCCAACTCCCTGAGACAATCCAGACGCTCCTCCAGACCCGTATCTACAGGATCCTAACAGAGGCTGGAGAACAGCCAGAAACTCCGCCCCCAACACCACCCTCCATTTCTTCCCTCCCAAGAACTGCATCCAGGTAGACTGAGCTACACCCAAACCGTTCACAGACCCAGAGGCCCTATGCAGAGACTGGATACTGGGCCACTCCTGCCCTCCATGGCAGCCCCAAACCTGCAATAGGAGCCAAACCCAGGCAGGTTGACCTATGCACAGGCTGTTTGCCGACCCAGAAACTCCCCTGAGAGAATGGAGCATGGTCAGCCACTCTGACCACCTGCAGCCGTCCACTCTTGCAGCAGGAGCCTCATCCAAGCAGAAGAAGCTATACCGGGCCCCTCACCAATCTAACAAATGCTCAGTCTACTCTGCTTTCATCTATTTGGCCAGGGACCTTGGCAAAGAGTCAGCATACGCAACCCCAGCAAATACTGATCACAAACAGAGTACAAAAAACTGCAGATGACCCTCTGCTAATATATCAATCTCCCCATTTGGCTGATTTCATTGTTGATCAAATGTATGATTTGCTGTGCTTGACAGAGGCTTTGCAACAACCAAATGATTACATGCTACTAAACCAGGCCACAGCCCTTGGCTTTCAGCACATTGCTCAGCCTCGCAACACTGGCCACCGAGAAGTTGGGATAGCAATGATCTGTTGCTCAGAATTGAAAGTAAAGGGATTTCCAATAGAGAACCCAGCCTCATTTGAATGTTTCGTTTATAAATGGATTACTACTACTGAAAATGCGGTGCCAATTGTGGTCTATTGCCCTCCTAAACCGAATGCCTGATTTAAGTGACGATGGAGTAATTTAGTTTACGAAAGTTTAATCAGGAAGGCTGGTCTGAATGGTGTTTAACTTCATCCAGTAAGCATAACAATTCATTTCATTTCCTATTCTACAGGCATAGTGGGAATGAATATGAATGTATCAGCTGTGTATGGGCTATTTGACCAAGAAGGAGAGTGATGGAGTTCTGCGTCAGATGACCTGGCCTCCACAATCACCTGACCTCAACCCAATTAAAAATGGTTGAGCTGGACGGCAGAGTGAATGAAAAGCAGTCAACAAGTGCTCAGCATATGTGGGAACTCCTTCAAGACTGTTGGAAAAGCAATCCAGGTGAAGCTGGTTGAGAGAATGCCAAGAGTTTGCAAAGCTGTCATCAAGACAAAGGGTGGATACTTGATTCATGATTCCATATGTGTTATTTCATAGTTTTGATGTCTTCACTATTAATCTACAGTGTAGAAAATAGAGAGAAACCCTTGAATGAGTAGGTGTGTCCAAAGTTTTGACTGGTACTGTATATTCCTTCAATGAAAAAACAAGTGCCATTGAAGATTAATTTATTGAAACTGTAATATCAACTGGTTATATCCTGGAACAAAAAGGTAGTAACCTCAGCAGTGTGGCGTTTGCTTGTAGAAGCTTATGGCTGTGCAATGGCATAGCCTTGTTTTGTTAGTTTAGCAGACAAGACACTCATATTTCCAGAACCCTTATCACAGTCAAGATATCTATTTTATAGTGAAAATATAATGTAATATAAGGGAATAAAATAGAACAGAACAGTGTGAAGTGATTCGCATCTCGCTTCTTGAACAGCTATTCTCAAAGAGTGATCATTTGAAACAAGGTCAATTTGGCAACTTGAAAGAGACATTTTTCAGGGTTACAAACCAACATTTCCTTTCGATATACATATCTTAGATTTAGTTTATTATGCCTGTTCCTTGGAATTTTCTAAATGGATTAAATTGTCCTAAATGGACAATACTACAGTGAACACTCAAGGGGATGAATTATGGCCACAAATTTTGTTTTGTGTGTAGGCATAGGCTTAATGATTCTGATGAAAATACTCTCTTTGTCTTTATCAAACAAATGTTTTTGCATATTTTCCATGTGGATCCTGTCTATCTTTAGAGGGGTAATAATCTAGGCTTACTTTAAATGCCACTCGCAGATCGCAAAGTATGGTTGTCTGATTATAAACCTAACCCTTAACCCTAACTTTAACTACACTGTTAACGTTATGCCACATTTTTAAATGCATGACTTTGTCAGGGTTGTGTGCGGAGAATATTTGGAGTCAAACGCAGGACACAGGTGTTGAGCGAAACAACAGTGTTTTACTCAAAATAAATGCACAATTCCACAAATGGAAAATAAACAGATACGTACACGTATCAACTACAACACCTAACGCACAAACAATCACGGACAAAACAGAAATGAAAGCCAGAGGGTTAAATAGGGAACATGATGGGGGAATTGAAACCAGGTGTGTATAATACAGACAAAACAAAACGAAACTGAAAAATGGATCGATGGTGACTAGAAAGCCGGTGACGTCGACCGCCGAACACCACCCGAACAAGGAGAAGGGCCGACCTCGGCGGAAGTCGTGACAGTACCCCTCCCCTGACGCGCGGCTCCAGCAGCGCGACGACACCGGCCTCGGGGACGACCCGGAGGGCGAGGTGCAGGGCGATCCGGGTGGAGACGGTGAAACTCTTGTAACATGGATGGATCTAGAATGTCCTCCACCGGTACCCAGCATCTCTCCTCCGGACCGTACCCCTCCCACTCCACGAGGTACTGAAGGCCCCTCGCCCGACGTCTAGAATCCATGATGGCCCTTACGGTATACGCCGGGACCCCCTCGATGTCAAGAGGGGGCGGAGGGACCTCCCGCACCTCAGACTGCTGGAGCGGACCAGCCACCACCGGCCTGAGGAGAGACACATAGAACGAGGGATTAATACGGTAATCAGGGGGGAGTTGTAACCTATAACAAACCTCGTTCAGTCTCCTCAGGACTTTAAATGGCCCCACAAACCGCGGACCCAGCTTCCGGCAGGGCAGGTGAAGGGGTAGGTTTCGGGTCGAGAGCCAGACCCGATCCCCCGGTGCATACACCGGGGCCTCACTGCGGTGGCGGTCGGCACTCGCCTTTTGTCTCCTGATGGCCCGTTGTAACCGCACATGGGCAGCGTTCCAAGTCTCCTCTGAGTGCCGAAACCATTCATCCACCGCAGGAGCCTCAATCTGGCTCTGATGCCATGGTGCCAGGACCGGCTGGTAACCTAGCACACACTGAAACGGTGATAGGTTGGTAGAGGAGTGACGGAGGGAGTTTTGGGCCATCTCCGCCCAGGGGATGTAAGCTGCCCACTCCCCCGGCCGGTCCTGGCAATAGGACCTCAGAAACCTACCCACATCCTGGTTTACTCTTTCCACCTGCCCGTTACTCTCGGGGTGGAAATCTGAGGTAAGGCTGACCGAGATCCCCAGGCGTTCCATAAACGCCCTCCAGACTCTAGACGTAAATTGGGGACCCCGATCAGAAACTATATCCTCAGGCACCCCGTAGTGCCGGAATACGTGGGTGAACAGAGCCTCCGCAGTTTGTAGAGCCGTAGGGAGACCGGGCAAAGGAAGGAGACGGCAGGACTTAGAAAACCGATCCACAACGACCAGGATCGTGGTGTTACCCTGCGACGGCGGAAGATCCGTCACAAAATCGACCGATAGGTGTGACCACGGTCGCTGTGGAACGGGAAGGGGTTGTAATTTCCCTCTGGGCAGATGTCTAGGTGCCTTGCACTGTGCACATACCGAACAGGAGGACACATAAACCCGCACGTCCTTAGCTAAAGTGGGCCACCAGTACTTCCCAGCAAGGCAGCGCACCGTCCGACCGATACCAGGATGACCAGAGGAGGGTGACGTATGAGCCCAACAGATCAAACGATCGCGGACATCAAACGGAACGTACATACGCCCAGCTGGACAGTCAGGTGGAATGGGCTCTGAACGTGACGCCCGTTCGATGTCCGCGTCCACCTCCCATACCACCGGTGCCACCAGGCGAGAGGCTGGAATGATGGGAGTGGGATCTGAGGACCTCTCCTCTGTATCATACAGCCGGGACAGTGCGTCTGCCTTAACGTTCTGGGAACCTGGTTTGTAGGAAAGGGTGAAATCAAAACGGGTGAAAAACATGGCCCACCTTGCCTGGCGAGGGTTCATTCTCCTCGCCGCCCGGATGTACTCCAGATTGCGGTGGTCAGTCCAAATGAGAAAAGGGTGTCTTGCCCCCTCAAGCCAATGTCTCCACGCTTTCAGAGCCATGACAACAGCCAGCAACTCCCGGTCCCCCACATCATAGTTTCGCTCCGCCGGGCTGAGCTTCTTCGAAAAGAATGCACAGGGGCGGAGTTTTAGTGGCGTACCCGAGCGCTGAGACAGCACAGCCCCTATCCCCGCCTCGGACGCGTCCACCTCAACTATGAATGCTAAGGAAGGATCAGGATGAGCCAGCACGGGAGCTGAGGTAAACAGAGCCTTCAGGTGACCAAACGCCCTGTCCGCTCCAGCTGTCCACTGCAGTCGCACCGGTCCTCCCTTCAGCAGTGAGGTAATGGGAGCCGCTACCTGACCAAAACCCCGGATAAATCTCCGGTAGTAGTTGGCAAACCCTAAAAACCGCTGCACTTCCTTTACCGTGGTTGGAGTCGGCCAATTACGCACGGCTGAAATGCGGTCATTCTCCATCTCTACCCCTGACTCTGAAAAGCGGTACCCTAGGAAGGAGATGGACTGTTGGAAGAACAGACATTTCTCAGCCTTGACGTACAGGTCATGCTCCAACAGTCGACCAAGCACCCTGCGCACTAGGGACACATGCTCGGCGCGTGTAGCGGAATATATTAGAATGTCATCTATATACACCACTACACCCTGACCGTGCAGGTCCCTAAAGATCTCATCCACAAAGGATTGGAAGACTGATGGAGCATTCATTAACCCGTACGGCATGACGAGGTACTCATAATGTCCAGAAGTGGTGCTAAATGCTGTCTTCCACTCATCTCCCCCCTTGATACGCACCAGGTTGTAAGCGCTCCTGAGGTCCAATTTTGTGAAGAAGCGCGCCCCGTGTAATGACTCGGTCATACTCGCTATAAGTGGTAGCGGGTAACTGCATTTTACCGTGATCTTATTTAATCCGCGATAATCAATACACGGGCGCAAACCTCCATCCTTCTTCTTCACAAAAAGAAACTCGAGGAGACAGGTGAGATGGAAGGCCGAATGTATCCCTGTCCCAGAGATTCGGTGACATATGTCTCCATAGCCACCGTCTCCTCCTGTGACAGGGGATACACGTGACTCCTGGGAAGTTTAGCGTCTACCAAGAGATCTATCACACAATCCCCCGGTCGATGGGGTGGTAATTGAGTCGCCTTCTTCTTACAGAAGGCGAGTGCCAAATCGGCATATTCGGGAGGAATGTGCATGGTGGAAACCTGGTTTGGACTTTCCACCGTAGTGGCACCTAAGGAAACACCTACACACCTCCCTGAACACTGACAGGACCATCCCTTGAGAGCCCTCTGTTGCCACGAAATAATCGGATCATGAGAGGCCAACCAGGGAAGACCCAACACAACAGGAAACGCAGGAGAGTCGATCAGGAAGAGACTAATTCTCTCCTCGTGATCCTCCCGCGTTCTCATAGCGATGGGCACTGTGACCTCCCCAACCAGCCCCGACCCCAAAGGACGACTATCTAAGGCATGTACAGGGAAGGGAACATCAACCGGAATAATAGGGATCCCTAAGCTATGAGCCAAAGAGCGGTCAATAAAGTTCCCAGCTGCGCCTGAATCTACTAGCGCCTTATGCTGGGAATGTGGGGAAAACCCAGGAAATTCTATAGATAACCACATGAGTGCAACAGAAGGCTCTGGGTGAGTTATGTGCCTACTCACCTGAGACGACCCACCAGTGCTCCGCCTGCTACCTCGACTCCCAGGAGAAACACCCCAGCACCGGACAGCAGTGTGCCCTCTGCGTCCACAGTTGGTACATGGAGTGGTTCCCCCTCCGGTCTCCCTCCTAGCAGCCCCTCCCAACTCCATAGGGGTTGGATCCAAGGAGCTGGGTAATGGAATGGGCGGACCCCGATCTAGACGCCCGCGGGAGGCCAACAGGTTAACCCACGGATAGATAAATCCACCAGCTGGTCCAGGTTGAGAGTGGTGTCCCTGCAGGCTAGCTCCCTACGAACGTCCTCTCGTAGACTACACCTGTAGTGGTCGATCAGGGCCCGCTCATTCCATCCCGCACCAGCGGCCAGAGTACGGAAGTCCAAAGCGAAATCTTGAGCGCTCCTCATCCCCTGCCTGAGATGGAACAATCGCTCTCCCGCCGCTCTCCCTTCAGGTGGATGGTCAAAGACTGCCCGGAAGCGGCGAGAGAAGTCATCATAATTATCCAGGGTAGATCCCTCTCTTCCCCAGATGGCGTTGGCCCACTCCAGGGCTTTACCAGTCAGACAGGAGATGAGAGCGCCCACCCTCTCGTGTCCCGAAGGGGACGGATGAACAGATGCCAGGTATAGCTCCAGCTGTAAGAGGAAACCCTGACACCCGGCTGCTGTTCCGTCATACGCTCCCGGGAGCGAGAGCCGAATTCCACTGGTTCCGACCGGTGGAGGGATGGATGGTGGTGTAGGTTGAGGTGCGGGTGTTGGTGCTGGGTTATGATTTACCGGGAGACCTCCTCTCTCCCATCTTTCCATAGTTTGCAGCACGCGATCCATGGCTGTCCCTAAACTATGCAACATAGTTGCGTGCTGTTGAACCTGTTCCTCTACTAGGAGAGAAGGGCTGGCTGCGCCTGCTGACTCCATTTGAAGTTAATGTCCGTGATTCTGTCAGGGTTGTGTGCGGAGAATATTTGGAGTCAAACGCAGGACACAGGTGTTGAGCGAAACAACAGTGTTTTACTCAAAATAAATGCACAATTCCACAAATGGAAAATAAACAGATACGTACACGTATCAACTACAACACCTAACGCACAAACAATCACGGACAAAACAGAAATGAAAGCCAGAGGGTTAAATAGGGAACATGATGGGGGAATTGAAACCAGGTGTGTATAATACAGACAAAACAAAACAAAACTGAAAAATGGATCGATGGTGACTAGAAAGCCGGTGACGTCGACCGCCGAACACCACCCGAACAAGGAGAAGGGCCGACCTCGGCGGAAGTCGTGACAGACTTTGTACGATATTTCCAAGTTTTACTGTGGTAACTAGTGACAACCGCAAAGTGGCCTTAGTGGAAAATGACGCAATCATTCCAAAACTGCAGCTCATTGTTGAAACACATATTTCCCTACTTCAGTCAACCATTTTAGAATTTGTGAATAAACTGTCATCATTTGTCAAGGAATTTGCTCGTGTATCCCATCAGTTAAATATGTTTTTTTAGGTATTTATCAGCACAAGTGTGTAGAGGGAGCGGTTGGGACGTTGAAATGCAATTGAGTGAGTGTGTCACGCCCTGACCGTAGAGAGCTTTTTATGTCTCTATTTTGGTTTGGTCAGGGTGTGATTTGGGTGGGCATTCTATGTTCATTTTCTATGTTTTTTATTTCTTTGTGTTTGGCCGGGTGTGGTTCTCAATCAGAGGCAGCTGTCTATCGTTGTCTCTGATTGAGAATCATACTTAGCCTGTCTGGCCCCGGCGTTCCGCTAGCGGAACTCCTCCCACATTCCACTGAAAAGGCAGAGCGCGAAATTCAAAAAATATTTTTTAGAAATATTTAACTTTCACACATTAACAAGTCCAATACAGCAAATGAAAGATACACATCTTGTGAATCCAGTCAACATGTCCGATTTTTTAAATGTTTTACAGCGAAAACAGCACGTATATTTATGTTAGCTCACCACCAAATACAAAGAAGGACAGACATTTTTCACAGCACAGGTAGCATGCACAAAGCCAACCTAACTAACCAAGAACCAACCAAACTAACCAAGAAACAACTTCATCAGATGACAGTCTTATAACATGTTACACAATAAATCTATGTTTTGTTCAAAAAATTTGCATATTTGAGGTATAAATCAGTTTTACATTGCAGCTACCATCACAGCTACCGTCAAAAATAGCACCGAAGCAGCCAGAGTAATTATAGAGACCAACGTGGAATACCTAAATACTCATCATAAAACATTTCTGAAAAATGCATCGTGTACAGCAAATGAAAGACAAGCATCTTGTGAATCCAGCCAATATTTCAGATTTTTTAAATGTTTTACAGCGAAAACACAATATAGCATTATATTAGCTTACTACAATAGCCTACCACACTACCGCATTCATTCATCAAGGCACGTTAGCGATAGCAATAGGCACGTTAGCGTTAGCGAATAAACCAGCAAAAGATATTAATTTTCACTAACCTTCATAAACCTTCCTCAGATGACAGTCCTATAACATCAGGTTATACATACACTTATGTTTATTTCGAAAATGTGCATATTTAGAGCTGAAATCAGTGGTTATCCATTATGCTAACGTAGCTTCTTTTTCCCAGAATGTGCGGATATTTCTATTAGACTCTCACCTATTCTGACCAAATAGCTATTCATAAACATTACAAAAAAATACATGTTGTATAGGAAATGATAGATACACTAGTTCTTAATGCAATCGCAGTGTTAGAATTCTAAAAATATCTTCATTACGACATAAGGCTTATGTTATAGCGAGAGAGTGGCCAAAACCTGGGCGCAAAACTACTAGTACACAGTTCGACAGATATATGAAATAGCATCACAAAATGGGTCCTACTTTTGGTGATCTTCCATCAGAATGTTGTACAATGGGGTCCTTTGTCCAGAACAGTCGTTGTTTGGATTTAGAACATCGTTTTTCCCTCTTGAATTAGCAAGCACACTGGCCAAGTGGCGCGAAGCTCTCCATCGTCAACAAACACAGACAACGCAACACGCCTAACGTCCCGAAAAAATTTCAATAATCTAATAAAAATATTTTGAAAAAACATACTTTACAATGATATTGTGACATGTATCAAATAAAATCAAAGCCGGAGATAGTAGTCGCCTATAACGACAGCTTTTCATAAGGCAATTCCAGGTCCATCTTCGCGCTTTCCAGAAAACAGGAAATGGATGACTCGTCGTGCCAAGACGATTTATTCCACCTCAGACCAAGATAAACACTTCATTTCTTCTCTCACTTCCTCTTGACATCTAGGGGAAGGTGTATGACGTGCATGTATACTCATACGTATCATGCCCATTTATAGGCAGGCCCTTGAACAGAGCATCATTTTCAGACTTTCCACTTCCTGGTCAGAAAGTGTGCTGCCAAATGAGTTCTGTTTTACTCACAGACAAAATTCAAACGGTTTTAGAAACTAGAGTGTTTTCTATCCAATAGTAATAATAATATGCATATTGTACGAGCAAGAATAGAGTACGAGGCCGTTTAAATTGGGCACGATTTTCACCAAAGTGAAAATAGCACCCTCTGTCCTCAACAGGTTAGGCAGCTTTTTCCCACCTGTGGGTAGTTGTTTTCTGTTTTGTGTCTGCACCAGACAGAACTGTTTCGTGTTGTTCCATTTTGTTATTTTGTCTCAGTGTTCAGTTTAAATAAATAATCATGAACACTTACCACGCTGCGCTTTGGTCCGATCCTTCTTCATCCGACGACCGTTACAGAGTGAGACACTGAGGGGAAATTTATTTAGGGAGCAGAACTGTGTGATGCTTGGTTTATTTTTTGTGTCCCGCAAATGCACATGTGCAAATGTAACACTAGAGTCAAAGCAAATTAACGTTGTCTTCAAGACGCCCAAAAAATGTATCCCTAGTTAAAGATTGAGTTTTGATGTCAGTTCGAGTACTCGAGTACTCATGCCCATCTCTATCACACAGCACTTTTGAAATCCAGCCTCACTCTTCTCAGTCCAACTATAACCAAACTCATAAATTACTCTCTTAATTCAGGTACTATGCCTAATTCCCTGAAAACTGCCTCCATTACACCAACCTTGAAAAAAAAATGGACTTCACCATAAGCAATTACAGACCAATTTCCAACCTGCCGTTTCTATCAAAGGTCATTGAATGTTTGGTCTCAATACAGCTACAGAACTACCTTTCAACCAACAGTCTCCATGAATCCTTCCAGTCTGGCTTCCGTGCATGGCAGATCACAGAGGCAGCTGAATTGTTGATGGCAGCTGATGGAGACACTGGCATCCTTTTGTTTCTGTACATGACAGCAGCCTTTGACACAGTGAATCATGACTTTCTCATCAACAAACTAAAGACCTTGTGCAAATACTCTAGCACAGCTCGCCAGTGGTTTCCCTCCTAGCTGACTGATAGACAATAATTTGTGGCACTTGCCAATGATAAATCCAACATTGTCACAGCCACAGGGCTCTGTTCTGGGGCCACTCCTGTTCTCTACATAGTGCTTTCGGAAAGTATTCAGACCCATTGACTTTTTCCACATTTTGTTACTTTATAGCCTTATTCTTAAACGCTTCTGAATCAAGTGCACCTACTAGCGCGAAATGAATACAAAATAATAAACGCATTTATCATTGTTTTTTTTAAAGATATGTTTGGTGATCAACTAAACATGCTTTGGAGATCGACCAGTCCATACCGATCGACCAGTTGGTGACCCCTAAGCTAGAGCTTTCCAGTGCTGAGGGACCACGTGAGGATCTCCTGTCACTCATGCTGTGAAGGGTTGTGGCTGGTATGACCAGGCTGTTTGAGCCTGATGATCGTAGAGTGCGTGCTGGTGAATAGTTCTCCAGAAGTTGGCATATGTATTTAGGTGCACCATCCTTGAGGACCTTAAAAGATGAGCAGAAGGATCTTAAATTTGATCCTATATTGAACAGGCAGCCATGGGAGGTTGAATAAAACAGGCATGATGTGTTATTTTTCTAGGGTGGTACAGTGGGGCAAAAAAGTATTTAGTCAGCCACCAATTGTGCAAGTTCTCCCACTTAAAAAGATGAGAGGCCTGTAATTTTCATCAAAGGTACACTTCAACTATGACAGACAAAATGAGAAAAAAAAATCCAGAAAATCACATTGTAGGATTTTTAATGAATTTATTTGCAAATTATGGTGGAAAATAAGTATTTGGTCAATAACAAAAGTTTATCTCAATACTTTGTTATATACCCTTTGTTGGCAATGACAGAGGTCAAACGTTTTCTGTAAGTCTTCACAAGGTTTTCACACACTGTTGCTGGTATTTTGGCCCATTCCTCCATGCAGATCTCCTCTAGAGCAGTGATGTTTTGGGGCTGTTGCTGGGCAACACGGACTTTCAACTCCCTCCAAAGATTTTCTATGGGGTTGAAATCTGGAAACTGGCTAGGCCACTCCAGGACCTTGAAATGCTTCTTACGAAGCCACTCCTTCGTTGCCCGGGCGGTGTGTTTGGGATCATTGTCATGCTGAAAGACCCAGCCACGTTTCATCTTCAATGCCCTTGCTGATGGAAGGAGGTTTTCACTCAAAATCTCACGATACATGGCCCCATTCATTCTTTCCTTTACACAGATAAGTCGTCCTGGTCCCTTTGCAGAAAAACAGCCCCAAAGCATGATGTTTCCACCCCCATGCTTCACAATAGGTATGGTGTTCTTTGGATGCAACTCAGCATTCTTTGTCCTCCAAACACGACGAGTTGAGTTTTTACCAAAAAGTTATATTTTGGTTTCATCTGACCATATGACATTCTCCCAATCTTCTTCTGGATCATCCAAATGCTCTCTAGCAAACTTCAGACGGGCCTGGACATGTACTGGCTTAAGCAGAGGGACACGTCTGGCACTGCAGGATTTGAGTCCCTGGCGGCGTAGTGTGTTACTGATGGTAGGATTTGCTACTTTGGTCCCAGCTCTCTGCAGGTCATTCACTAGGTCCCCCCGTGTGGTTCTGGGATTTTTGCTCACCGTTCTTGTGATCATTTTGACCCCACGGGGTGAGATCTTGCGTGGAGCCCCAGATCGAGGGAGATTATCAGTGGTCTTGTATGTCTTCCATTTCCTAATAATTGCTCCCACAGTTGATTTCTTCAAACCAAGCTGCTTACCTATTGCAGATTCAGTCTTCCCAGCCTGGTGCAGGTCTACAATTTTGTTTCTGGTGTCTTTTGACAGCTCTTTGGTCTTGGCCATAGTGGAGTTTGGAGTGTGACTGTTTGAGGTTGTGGACAGGTGTCTTTTATACTGATAACAAGTTCAAACAGGTGCCATACATCATTTTTTTGATGTATTGTGATCTTTGTTTCTACTTTTTGATGTTTTTAGTTGTTTTTCTGCTACATTATGTGCATTGAGTGTGAGAAATGCGCTCTACAAATGAAATGTTATTATTATCAGTATAATAACACAGGTTTAATAATGGTGCAGTAGCTTTTAAAGACTGTGCCCTTTAGATGGGTACTATGCCCAAAAGTGATCAATACCATAGTTGATCTGAAAACAAATGATTTAGTGCTACTTTTTTCTAACTAGCAACATGTATCACTTCTGAACTTATACAAGCTCCCTGAGGAGGATAGCTGACTCAACTTGTCTAATTGTTTAAATCAGCTCCTTCTTGGCTATTAAGAAATGGTGTTATACTTGCTAGGCAAAGAGAGCGTGTTTGTTTGTTTAGGGCGTGACAGTTTTAGTTTGAAAGGCTCATATTGCCCAGCCTATTCACAGAGACAGTGCAGGGAAAGAATATCATTGTTTTAATATGAAATTTCACATTCAACAAAACCTGAGATGACATAGTCTCGGATATCGTAAACCACGGAGCATCTTAAGCTATTGCCTGGCTACCCATCTACATCACTCCGGCCAACTGATGTTTCTTCTCCTCTATGAGTCTGGATTTGCCTCCCTCCCTGATGATTTATAGAACGCAAACACATTCTGACCGTTCTGATTGGTCCCAGAAACCGATGGGTTGGGCCAGAACCAGCCTGCATGATGACGTTATCAACTTTGATACTGGTTGGTTAGATTTGTTAGATGCGATCCAATCGCTGATGAGTTTTTGTACAATGCCGCTCATTTTGAAGTCACAGAAATGACTTCTGGGATAGCAGTTTCAGACTGAATGTATGTAGCAATTAGCTAGAGCAGCAGAAATAAATTCAGGGGGAATCGTCAGGCAACATAAGCTAGGTAACGGTCTGGGGAGAATGTCGGCTTCTCGCTGACGTTTCGAAAGGGGAAATGTTTTAGGGGAAGATCCTCTTCAGATAGACAACTCTTTCAACTATTTTGGGAAGGCAGGGTTTAAAATACAGGCAGGAATTCTGCTCATGTTTAGAAGAAGATCCGGCAGTGACGTTACATGTTACGTGCTTCCCATTGTAAGGAGTGCGTACTGGCGGCAGAGAAGTCAGACGCAGGAGAACAAAAAATGTGTTTCTAAACGGAGCAGTTCAATACAATAAAAAAACACCGGAAAACAGAACAATCAAATAATGGGTACATGACCCGACGCACACCAGGACAGACGTACACAAGCACTTACAATAAACAATCACCGACAAGGACATGAGGGGGAACAGAGGGTTAAATACACAATATGTAATTGATGGGATTGGAACCAGGTGTGATGGAAGACAAGACAAAACCAAAGGAAAATGAAAAGAGGATCAGCGATGGCTAGAAGGTCGGTGACTTCAACCGCCGAACGCCGCCCGAACAAGGAGAGGGACCAACTTCGGCAGAAGTTGTGACACCCATTTCCAACTCATCCTCTCTGTCCCAACTGACCCTGGAACATCTACACACATGGTTAAACTGGATTATTTGTATGTTGCCGGAAGCAACCAGTCTGTCTAGTGAGAGATGACAGTCTCAAGCCCGAGCCGAAGTCGTCCTGTATGTGACAATGGGTTTTGGTGTTGATCAATAAATCATCCTGCATCTTCATTATGATTTTTATGCATAATTGATATTTATTTCTGAACGTTATAATGGAACCATTGTTAAGACATGGAACTTCTTTCATGTAATGTGTATCATAATAAAGTGTGTAATATATGTTGGAGCAAACCTTTCAAATCTAATGAGAAATCTATCATATGCTTAGCTAATATTTGAACTATAAATGAATAATATTTGATCATAAAAACTAACACTTGTGTGATATCTAATTTCTTTCCTTCCCATATGTGTCAGTGAATGAGGACCTCACCTGAACAGCCATGCACATCAATGCAGAATTACTTCAGGCATTTTATTAATCTTAAATATACTATACAGGCCTCCCGGGTGGCGCAGTGGTGTAAGGCACTGCATCGCAGTGCTAACTGTGCCACCAGAGACTCTGGGTTCGAGCCCAGGCTCTGTCGCAGCCGGCCGCGATCGGGAGGCCCTTGGGGCGGCGCACAATTGGCCCAGTGTCGTCCGGGTTAGGGAGGGTTTGGCCGGCAGGGATATCCTTGCCTCGTCGTGCACAAGCGACTCCTGTGGCGGGCCGGGCGCAGTGCACGCTGACCATGTCGCCAGGTGTACGGTGTTTCCTCCAACACAAACCAATGGGCTTTCGGGTTGGATGTGCATTGTGTCAAGAAGCAGCGCGGCTTGGTTGGGTTGTGTTTCGGAGGACACATGGCTCTCGACCTTCGCCTCTCCCGAGTCTGTACGGGAGTTGCAGCGATGAGACAAGACTGTAACTACTACCAATTGGATACCACGAAATTGGGGAGAAAAAAGGGATACAAATGTTTTATAATAAAATATATATATATATATACTATACAAAAATATAAAACGCAACATCTAAAGCGTTGGTTCCTTGTTTCATGAGCTGAAATAAGAGGCCAAAAATGTTCCATACGCAGAAAAAGTCTCTCAAATTTTGTGCACAAATTTGTCTACATCAAAATCGAATTTTTCAAATCAAATTTGATTAGTCACATGCGCCGAATACAGTGAAACAAGTAATTAAAGAGCAGCAGTAAAATAACAATAGCGAGACTATACACAGGGGGGTACCTGTGTGGGGATACATGGAGGTAGAGTTATTAAAGTGATTATGCATAGATGATAACAACAGAGAGTTGCAGCGGTGTAAAAGGGGGGGAGCAATGCAAATAGTCTGGGTAGCCATTTGATTAGATGTTCAGGAGTCTTATGGCTTGAGGGGTAGAAGCTGTTTAGAAGCCTCTTGGACATAGACTTCGCGCTGCGGTACAGCTTGCCGTGAAGTAGCAGATTTTTAGGGCCAATTCTTAGAGCCTTCCTCTGACACCAGGTGTAGAGGTCATGGATGGCAGGAAGCTTGGCCCCAGTGATGTACTGGGCCGTACACACTACCCTCTGTAGTGCCTTGCGGTCAGAGGCCAAGCAGTTGCCATACCAGGCAGTGATGCAACCAGTCAGGATGCTCTCGATGGTTTAGCTGTATAATCTTTTGAGGATCTGACCATGTTAGTTTGTCGGTGATGTGATGTGGACACCAAGGAACTTGAAGCTCTCAACCTGCTCCACTACAGCCCCGTCGATGAGAATGGGGGCATGCTTGGTCCTCTTTTTCCTGTAGTCCACAATCATCTCCTTTGTCTTGATCATGTTGAGGGAGAGGTTGTTGTCCTGGCACCACATGGCCAGGTCTCTGGCCTCCTCCCTATAGGCTGTCTGGTCGTTGTCGGTGATCAGCCCTACCACTGTTGTGTCATCGGCAAACTTAATGATGGTGTTGGAGTCGTGCCTGGCCATGCAGTCATGAGTACAGTAGGGGCCCCTGTGTTGAGGATCAGCATGGAGGATGTGTTGTTACCTACTCTTACAACCTGGGGGCAGCCCGTCAGGAAATCCAGAATCTAGTTGCAGTGAAAACAGGTTTGTAGAAATGTTTGCAAATAAAAAACAGAAATATCTTATTTACAGACGTATTCCGACCCTTTGCTAGGAGACTTGACATTGAGCACAGGTGCATCCTGTTTCCATCCTTGATGTTTCTACAACTTGGAGTCCACCTGTGGAAAATTCTATTGATTTGACATGATTTAGAAAAGGCACACGCCTGTCTATATAAGGTCCCACAGTTGACAGTGAATGTCAGAGCAAAAACCAAGCCATGAGGTCGAAGGAATTGTCCATAGAGCTCAGAGACAGGATTGTGTCGAGGCACAGATCTGGGGAAGTGTACCAAAATAGTTCTGCAGCATTGAAGGTCCCCAAGAAGACAGTGGCCTCCATCATTCTTAAATGGAAGAAGCTTGGAACCACCAAGACTCTTCCTAGAGCTGGCCGCCTGGCCAAATTAATTAATCGGGGGAGAAGGGCCTTGGTCAGGGAGATGACCAAGAACCCGATGGTCACTCTGACAGAGCTCCAGAGTTCCTCTGTGGAGATGGGAGCATCTTCCAGAAGGAAATAAAAAATGTTGCTACATTTTGAATGCTTTCCGACCGAATCGAGGCAGCCGTTCACATTTGTAGAAAAATAAGCTTTTTGCTCTTATGGAACATTTCTAGGATATTTTTTATTTCAGCTCATGAAACATGGGACCAACACTTTACATGTTGTGTTTATATTATTGTTCAGTGTATATACACAACCATGTGCAACAATGCCTAATTTATCTTAACCATTACAGATAACAAATCCTAACTGCTAAATTGCCTCATATATATTGTCCCATTTCAAAATGGATTAACAATACTACAGTGAACACTCAAGGGGATGAATTATAGCCACGACTTCTGTTTGGTGAGTAGGCCTAGGCTTAATGATTCTGATGAAAATATGCTCTTTGTCTTTATCAAACAAATGTTTTTGCATATTTTCCGTGTGGATCCTGTCTATCTTTAGGGGGGTAATAACCTAGGCTGACTTTAAATGCCACAATAAGTACGCAAAGTATGGTCATCACCAATGCTAGTTGCAACAGCCACAAAGTTATACAGCCACAAAGTTATAAACCCTGCCTGTTTCTACTATTTCGCATCTTAAATCTTATTTTTATTTAACCTTTATTTAACCAGGAAAAGCCCATTTAGACCCACTCTCTTTTTCAAGGGAGACCTGGCCAAGAAGGCAGCAATAAACAATACATTACATAATTAAAACATACAACATGATCCAGCCTAAAAAAATAATTTCCACTCCTCTGTAACAGAGTCTCCCATCACTATTTTTAAATATTTTTAAAAATATTTTTAAATATATTTTTAATTATTCCATGCTTCTGGTGCAGAAGAAGATAAGGCAGTCTTGCCTAATACTGTGAATGTCCTGGGGACTTTAATTAAGTAGCACAACCACCTAGCAGACCGCGTATGGTAACTGCTGCTGGTGAAGGAGACCAGACTACAGAGGTAAAGAGAGAGTTCACCTAAAAGGGCTTTGTACTGTTTTACTGTTGGCATGACACAGGACTGATGGTAGCGCTCACCTTGCAATCTTACTGCCCCAAACAATCGGAAAGGGGATTCATCAGAGAAAATGACTTTACCCCAGTCCTCAGCAGTCCAATCCCTGTACCTTTTGCAGAATATTAGTCTGTCCCTGATGTTTTTCCTGGAGAGAAGTGGCTTCTTTGCTGCCCTTCTTGACACCAGGCCATCCTCCAAAAGTATTCGCCTCACTGTGCGTGCAGATGCACACACACCTGCCTGCTGCCATTCCTTAGCAAGCTCTGTACTGGTGGTGCCCCGGTCCTGTCGCTTGCTGGACTTTCTTGGGCACCCTGAAGCCTTCTTCACAATAATTGAACCGCTCTCCTTGAAGTTCTTGATGATCCGATAAATGGTTGATTTAGGTGCAATCTTACTGGCAACAATATCCTTGCCTGTGAAGCCCTTTTTGTGCAAAGCAATGATGATGGCACGTGTTTCCAACAGGTAACCATGGTTGACAGAGGAAGAAGAATGATTCCAATCACCACCCTCCTTTTGAAGCTTCCAGTCTGTTATTTGAACTCAATCAGCATGACAGAGTGATCTCCAGGCTTGTCCTTGTCAACACTCACACCTGTGTTAACGAGAGAATCACTGACATGATGTCAGCTGGTCCTTTTGTGGCAGGGCTGAAATGCAGTGGAAATGTTTTTGGGGGATTCAGTTCATTTGCATGGCAAAGAGGGACTTTGCAATAAATCGCAATTCATGATCTGATCACTCTTCATAACATTCTGGAGTATATGCAAATTGCCATCATACAAACTGAGGCAGCAGACTTTGTGAAAAATAATATTTGTGTCATTCTCAAAACTTTTGGCCACAACTGTAGATGAACACATACAAATGTATCTTTCTTTGCATATAAAGTGAGTTCCAACCTACCATTTGGTACAATGTGCAATGGTGGGTGAAAATCTGATTATAAACCGAACACTTAACCCTAACCCGGTGATTAGCACGAGAAAGAGACGGAGGTATCGGGGACGTAGGTCGGGGTGCCTTGTAAGGATCCAACTGCGAGTGGGTCATCTGCCTCTACTATCAGTATAATTAGCCAACGTACAATCATTGGATAACAAAATAGACAAACTATGATCATGAATATCCTACCTACCAACGGGACATTAATAACTGTAATATCTAATGTTTCACCGAGTCATGGCTGAACGACGACATGAATAGCATTCAGCTGGCGGGGCTTACGCTGTATCGGCACGATAGAACAGCCCCCTCCAGTAAGACAAGGGGTGGCGGTCTGTGGATATTTGTGAACAACAGCTTTTGCACGAAATCTAGTAGTAAGGAAGTCTCAAGGTTTTGCTCGCCTGAGGTAGAGTATATCATGATAAGCTTTAGACCACAATATTTACCAAGAGAGTTTATCTATATTCTTCATAGCTGTATATTTACCACCACAAACCGATGCTGTCACTAAGACGGCACTCAATGAGCTGTATACAGCCGTGAGCAAAAAGGAAAACGCTAATTAAGAGGCGCCGCTTTAAAACCATGACTAGAAAGAGACTCAACGAATCCAACAAATAGCTGCTGTTTTTATGTGTAAGTTCATGTTTAAGTTTTTATTCAGAACTGTCAACACTTTGTTCTACACCTTTATAAGCCAAAAAATGCACGTTCTCCCTACTTCACACATTACAACCATCACTGCAGGTGCAATGAATGAGTATAGTAAAGTGTTCCAATAAGCTTGTGTTTGTCTTTTTTAATATCGGGGAATACTTCACTTTCTTCACTTTCTCTGGTCATAGGAGTGTCACGTTCCTGACCTTATTTCCTTTGTTTAGTCTTTGTTTAGTTGGTCAGGACGTGAGCTGGGTGGGTATATTCCATGTTATGTGTTTTCATTGGTTTAGGGTTGTCTAACTAGCCTGATATGGTTCTCAATCAGAGGCAGGTGTTTTACGTTGTCTCTGATTGGGAACCATATTAAGGTAGGCTGTTCTCACTGTTTGTTTGTGGGTGATTGTTCCTGTTCGTGCGTTCATTGTTTTTCATTTGTTCACATGTTCAGGACTGTTAGCGTCGTTGGTTTCGTTTTGTTTATTGTTTTGTTCGTCTAGAAAAGTATTCTAATAAATATGGATACATACCACGCTGCGTTTTGGTCCTCTGATCCTTCTAACTTATCCTCCTCAGACGAGGAGGATTACGACGAGCGTTACAAGGAGTAACATGAATTGGTGCATGATGCAGAAATAATGCTGGAAGACTGTCCCCTTTACTCAGCAGAGGGAAGGAGGGCGGAGGGACGATGAGTCAGGTGAGACGCAGCCTCACCGCTGCTCCCTCCCAACACTTAGACTGGCCATCAATCATGTAAAAACAATAGAAGGAAATTATTATGTGCCTCAAGTAATACAGCAAATGAGCCATTACTAGTGTGATCATATACATATTTATTTACACATATATAAAACCTAATTGGTAGATCTCGGCTTGCATATTGACTCAAAGTGATCTTGACTCAGAAAAGTTGACTGCTCCTCTAGCTGTACATGTCAAGGAGGCAGCTTCAATTTCCTCATTTAAAAAACAACTAAAGACATATCCATTCATGCTAGCTTTTAATACTTGATTGCTTCATTTGCTTCAAGTGTCACACCCTGATCAGTTTCACCTGTCCTCGTTATTGTCTCCACTCCCTCCTGGTGTCGCTTGTTTTCCCTAGTGTATTTATCCCTGTGTTTCCTGTCTCTGTGCCAGTTCATCTTGTATGTTGCCAAGTCAACAAGGGATTTTCCCGTTCTCCTGCTTTTTGCATTCTCCTTTTTCTAGTCTTCCTGGTTTTGACCCTTGCCTGTTTCTGGACTTTGTACCCGCCTGCCTGACCATTCTGCCTGCCTTGACCACGAGCCTGTCTGCCACTCTACCTCCTGGACTTTGGTCGTGGTCAGGCAAAAGGGCATTCTCTTGCCTACCCCTTTTGATGAATAAACATTGTAAGACTCCAACCATCTGCCTCCTTTGTCTACATTTGGGTCTCGCCTTGAGCCTTGATAGTACGAACTGGCCATGACAGACCCAGCAGACTTGGACCAGCTCCGCCACGCTGTCTCCCTGCAGGGAGCTACCATTGGTAGTCATCGAGCATTGCTACAGGGCCTTTTGGAAGGGCTCAGTTCCTTGACGGAACGCCACAACATGGGTTAATTAAAGGCTATTATGGAACAAATCGGAGTTAGCTCAGACTTTCTGCCACCTCTGGAAAAAAACAATCACTGCTTCCCTATCTGTGGTTAGTTGGTACAGTCTATCCCGACTCCCCGTGAACCCCGCTTACCTCCTCCAGAGCGATATTCGGGGAATCCTGGTGCCTGCTGGGGTTTTCTTTCTTAGTGCTTGCTTATTTTCGAGCTACAGCGATCTTTCGTTTTCTTCAGACCGATCGAAGATAGCGTATATAATTACGCTAATGTCGGGAAGGGCACTCTCCTGGGCTACGGTAGTTTGGGAACAACAATCCGCCATTTGCGGGCTTTTGGAGGAATTCATGGCAGAGGTGAGACGTTTTTGAGTCTCCGGTATCCAGGAAAAAGGCGGCAAGCAAGCTGCTTGACTTACGTTAAAACTCCCGTATTGTGGCAGACTACGCAGTGGACTTTCGCACGTTGGCCGCTGAGAGTGCCTGGAATCCGGAGTCTCTTTTTGATACTTTTCTGCACGGATTATCTGAGGTAAAGGACGAGCTAGCTGCTCTGGAACTGCCGGTGGACCTTGACTCCCTTATCGCCTTAACCATTAAAATTGATGGATGCCTAAGGGAATGCAAGAGTGAGAGGAGGTCTGGTCTAGGGCACACTCGTGCACCCGATATGGCGCGAAGGCAGCTCTTTCGAGTGGAGTCGAAGCCACCTGAGCTCTCTCGTGAATCTACGACGGGTGAGTTGGATACTCCTGAGCCTATGCGGTTGGGAACAACTAGGCTATAAGTTTGGGAGAGCTCATGGAGGATGAATAATAACTGTTGTCTGTACTGTGGAGGGGCAGGACATTTTTATAGCTACCTGCCCTATTAGGAAACCCCTGTCTCTAGTGGGTACCAGTACTACAGTGAGTCAGACTGGGAGTTCCCTAATTCCCATTACCCGCACACCCCTTTTTGCTCTTGTGCTGTGGAGAGACCTATCTAAGTCTCTCCGAGTGCTCATTGACTCTGGGGCTGATGAAAATCTTAAAGATGCCATGATAGCGTTGGAGCTTGGTATTCCCACTCAGCCTCTCTCTGTGCCCATGGTTGCTAAGGCACTGGACGGCCGCTCTATAGGGGAAGTCACCCATAGTACTGTGCCCGTTCAATTACAGGTAACCACAGTGAGACAATAGAGTTCCTCCTCATAACTTCTTCCCATGTTGCGGTGGTTTTGGGATTTTCCTGATTTCAAAAGCACAATCCGATGATTGCTTGGACTACAAGCTCCATCCTGGGGTGGAGCCCATTTTGCCATTCCCACTGCCTTCAAGCAGCACAGTCTTCCTCGTGTCATCTTCCTCAGGATGTTGGCAAGACTGGATGTCTCTGCTATCCCCACAGAATACCATGACCTCCTGGAAGTGTTCAGTAAGGCAAGTGCTACTTCCTTCCCCCGCACCGTCCTTCTGATTCTGCCAGGCGCTACACCACCTCGGGGTCGGTTGTATTCTCTGTCTGGACCAAAGCTATGGAGGAGTACATAGAGGAGTCTCTGGCCACTGGGGCTGTCTGTCTGCATCTCCTGCCAGCGCAGGGTTTTTCTTTGTGGAGAAGGACAAGACCCTGCATCCGTGCATTGACTACCGGGTAATTAACTTCTCTCAGCTACGGATCCCTTTTACGGGATCACTTTCCTACACAACCGCTAGAATTGCAGGGCGCCAAATGCAAAAATATTACTAAAAATATTTATAATCATGCAATCACAAGTGAAATATACCAAAACACAGCTTAGCTTGTTGTTAATCCACCTATCGTGCCAGATTTAGAAAATATACTTTACAGCGAAAGAAATCAAAGCTTTTGTTAGTGTAGCTTTCAATGCTACAACAAGCTAGCCTTATATTAGCTTGGTTAGCTTGGTCACGAAAGTCAGAAAAGCAATGCAATTAATCGCTTACCTTTGATAATCTTCGGATGTTTCCACTCACGAGACTCCCAGTTACACAACAAATGTTGGTTTTGTTCGATAAATATTACTTTTATCACCAAAAACCGCCATTTGAGTTGTGCATTATGCTCAGAAAATCAAAGCCGTGTTCCGTTCGACAAATTCCAAAAAGTATCCGTAATGGTCGTAGAAACATGTCAAATGTTTTTTATAATCAATCCTCAGGTTGTTTTTAACAAACATAATCGATAATATTTCAACCGTACCATTACCTATTCAATAAGAGACAAACGGAAAATGGGGAGCTCCTCTCGCGCGCGCAGGAACTATTCGGAGGACACTTGACTAGTTTTGAAAAAACATGTTCATTTTTCAAAATAAAAGCCTGAAACTATGTCTAAAGCCTGGTCACAGCCTGAGGAAGCCATTGGAAAAGGAATCTGGTTGATACCCCTTTAAATGGAGGTTAGACGGGCCAGGAAACACAGTTAAAAAAATATACTGTATATATCACTTCCGGGTTACATTTTCTCAGGGTTTCGCTTGCAGAATAAGTATTGTTATACTCACAGACAATATTTTGACAGTTTTGGAAACTTGAGTGTTCTCTATCCTAATCTGTAAATTATATCCATATTCTACGATCTGGGCCAAAGAAAATGTCCGTTTACGTTGGGCACGTTATTTTCAACCCCCAAAAAATTCTGGCCCCTAGCGCTAAGAGGTTAACCTCTCTTGGGTACATGAGACGTTAGCATCCCACCTCTTCAACAGCCAGTGAAACTGCTGGGCGCCAAATTCAAATACAGAAATACTCATTATAAAAATGCAAAAAACAAAACATATTTTACATAGGTTTAAAGATTAACTTCTTGTGAATCCAACCATGGTGTCAGAATTAAAAAATGCTTTACGGCGAAAGCATACCTTACGATTATTTGAGAACATAGCCCAGCAGACAAATCATTACAAACAGTAACCAGCCAAGTAGAAGAGTTACACAAGTCAGAAAGAGATAAAATGAATCCCTTACCTTTGATGATCTTCATATGGTTGCACTCAGCAGACATTCATTTACTCAATAAATGTTCCTTTTGTTCGATAAAGTCTCTTTATATCCAAAAACCTCCGTTTTGTTCACGCATTTTCTTCAGTAATCCACAGGCTAAAACGCAGTCAAAACAGGCAGACAAAAATTCCAAATTGTATCCGTAAAGTTCATAGAAACATGTCAAACGATGTTTATATTCAATCCTCAGGTTGTTTTTAGCCGAAATAATCGATAATATGGCATTGAATAGAAAACCAACAAACAAAAAATACTTCCCGAATGGATTTTCTCAGGTTTTCGCCTGCCAAATCAGTTCTGTTATACTCACAGACACTATTCTAACAGTTTTGGAAACTTTAGAGTGTTTTCTAACCAAATCTAACAGTTATATGCATATCATATCTTCTGGGCCCGAGAAGCAGGCAGTTTAATTTGGGCATGCTTTTCATCCAAAATTCAGAATGCTGCCCCCTACCCTAGAGAAGTTAATGACATTACTGTCAAGAATTGTTACTCCCTACCCCTCCTCGGCGTTTGAACCTCTCCAGTGAACCACCATATTTTCCAAGTTGGACCTTCGAAATGCCTACCACCTGGTTCGGCTATGCGTGGGGGATGAGTGGAAGACAGACTTCAACACATTCAGTGGACATTATGAGTACCAGGTCATGCCATTTGGACTCCCCAACACCCACGCTGTTTTCCAGACTTTGGTCAATTATGTGCTTCAGGACATGCTAAACCGGTTTGTGTTTGTGTACCTTGATGACATCCTGTTTTGTTCGTGTCAGATAGGTCCTTCAGCGCCTCCTGGAGAACCAACTGTTCGTGAAAGCCGAGAAGTGTGAGTTCCACTGCTCTATTATCACCTTTCTGGAATATGTCATTGCTGAGGGCAATGATCAGATGTATCCTGGAAAGGTGAAAGCAGTGGTGGATTGGCCTCAACCAACCACCAGGGTGCAGTTGCAATGGTTTCTTGGTATTGCAAACTTCGACCGCCGTTTCATTCGGGACTACAGCACCCTGGCGGTCACCCTCTCGGCACTCACCTCTCCCAAGGTACCGTTCAAATGGTCTCCAGCTGCCGACAAAGCCTTTGTGGACCTGAAGCATCAGTTCACAACAGCACCCATCCTCATCCATCCGGACCCCTCGCGTCAATTTGTGGTGGAAGTGGATGCGTCGGATGTTGGAGTGGGGGTCATCCTGTCCCAGCAATCTGCCCAGGACCATTCATGTGCCTTCCTGTCCCATCATCTCAATCCTGCTGAAAGGAACTACGATGTTGGCAACCGAGAACTCCTGGTGGTGAAGATGGTGTTGGAAGAGTGAAGACACTGGCTGGAAGGAGCAGAACAACAATTCCTGGTCTGGACTGGCCATAAAACCTGGAATACCTCCGTACAGCCAATTGCCTCAACTCCAGGGTCAAAGAATGTGAAGCCTGATGCCCTCTCCCGCCTATACTGTTCCTCTGCCACACCCTCGACCTCTGAAACCATTCTCCCTACCTCATGCCTTGCTGCCACTGTGGATTGCGGTATTGAGAACCTGGTCTGTGAGGCACAACGCTCCCAGTCTGGACCTGAAGGGGGCCCAGCTAACCGGCTGTTTGTCCCTAATCCAGTCCCGTCCCGGGTCCTGGAATGGGCTCATTCCTCCAGGCCAACCTTTCATCCAGGGTCCCGTTGTACACTAGCCTTCCTTCGACAATGTTTCTGGTGGCGCACAATGGTCCCTGACGTCTCTGTCTTCATCACTGCATGCACTGTGTGTGCTCAAAACAAGGCTCCAAGCTCTTTCTGGCCTCCTGCAGCCACTACCGGTTCCTCATCGTCCCTGGTCTCATATATCTCTGGACATCGTCACTGGGCTCCCTCCGTCTGATGGCAACACTGTCATTCTGACGGTAGTCGAACGGTTCTCCAAGGCTGCCCATTTTATCGCTCTCCCCAAACTACCTTCTGCCAAGGAGACGGCACAGCTTATGCTGCATCATGTCTTCCGGATCCATGGCCTCCCGGTAGACATGTTCTCCGATCGGGGTTCTCGTCTCAGTTCTGGAAGGCATTCTGCACACTTATTGGGTCGTCGGCCAGCCTGTCATCCGGATTCCATCCCCAAACTAACGGTCAGTCGGAGCGAGCCAACCAAGCCCTGGAGACCACCTTAAGGTGCCTGGTCTCAACCAACCCCACTACCTGGAGCCGTCAACTGGTCTGGGTGGAGTATGCCAGGAACACTCTTCCCAGTTCTGCCACGGGACTCTCCCCTTTCGAGTGCTCCATGGGATATCCGCCTCCACTCTTCCCTGAAAAAGAGCAGGAGGTCAGTGTACCCTCGGCCCAGATGTTAGTCCGCCGCTGTCGATGTAGCTGGAGAAGAGCCAGGGCGGCTATTCTCAAGGCCAACTCCAGGTATCGTCAACAAGTGGACCGTCGCCGGACCCCAGCTCCCTGCTACCGCATTGGGCAGAGGGTATGGCTGTCCACACGGGACCTGCCCCTTCGGGTAGAGTCCCGCAAACTGTCCCCTCGTCTCATTGGTCCTTTTCCCATCTCTAGAGTCCTGATTTCCACTGCTGTCCATGTTGTGTTACTCCGTACCCTCCGTATTCACCCTACCTTCCATGTGTCTAAGATTAAGCCCATGTCTCACTGTTTTTTGTCTTCTGTTTCTAGTCCTCCCGGCTTTGACCCTTGCCTGATTCTGGACTTTGGTCAGGCAGGCAGGGACATTCTGCCTGTCTGCCACTCTGTACCTCCTGGACTTTGACCTTTTGCCTGTCCTTGACCATTCTCTTGCCTAGCCCTTTGGATTGATAAACACTGTAAGACTCCAACCATCTGCCTCCTTTGTCTGTATTTGGGTCTCGCCTTGATATAAAGCTGATCTTTTTCATTTGTAGGTCATGATTTTATGTATTGTGATCGCTGTTCCTACTTTTTAAAAGAATGATAATTTTTTTCCTACATTATGTACACTGAGTGTGGGACATGCGCTCTACAAATTAAATATTATCATTATATTAACCCAGGTGTAATAATGGAGTAGTAGCTTTTAAAGATAGTGCCCAGCTAAAGGGCACAATGCCCAAAAGTGATCAATACGATAGTTGATCTGAAAACAAATGACTTAGTGCTACTTTTTTCTAACTAGCAACATGTATCACTTCTGAACTTATACAAGCTCCCTCAGATGGATGGCTGACTCAACTTGTCTAATTGTTCAAATCAGAGCCGCCTTTACTAATTACTAATGGAATGTTGTTATACCTGCTATTCAAAGAGCATGTTTGTTTGTTTAGCGTGTGACAGTTTTAGTTTGGAAGGCTTATATTACCTAACCTATTCAGAGAGTGCAGGGAAAGAATACCATTGTTGTAATATGAAATTTCACATTAAACACAACCTGAGATGACAGTCTCGGATATCCCAAACCTTGGAGCATCTTAAGCAATTGCCTGACTACATCACTCCGGCCAATTGATCTTCTCTGCGTCATCTCCCTAATGATTTCTAGAACGCAAACACATTCTGACTATTCTGATTGGTCCCCAAAACCGTGGCCTACATGATGACGTTATCAACTTTGATACTCTGGTTGGTTAGATTTGTTAGAGGCAATCCAATCGCTAATGAATTTTTGTACAATGCCGCTCATTTTGAAGTCACAAACGACTTCTAGGATAGCTGTTTCAGACAATGTATGTAGCAATCGATAGAGCAGCGGAATAAAATTCAGGGGGAATTGTTAGGCAACGTAAGCTAGGCAACGGAAGAAGGTCCGGGGAGGATGTCGGCTTCTCTCTGACTTTTCAAAAGGGGAAATGTGTTGAGGGGAAGATCATCTTCAGACAACTCTCTCAACAAGTTTGGATAGGCAGGGTTTAAAATACAGGCAGGAATTCTGCTCATGTTTAGAAGCAGATCCTGCAGTGACGTTACCTGTGACGGGCATCCCATTTCCGACTCATCCTCTCTGTCTCAATTGACGCCGGAACATTTACACACGTGTTAAACTGAGGCATTGGTACATTGTCGGAAGCAACCAGTCTGTATAGGGAGAGATGACAGTCTCAAGCCAAAGTCATCCTGTATGTGACAATGGGTTTTGGTGATTGATCATCCTGCATATTCATTATGATTAATTGCTATTTCTTTTTGAAAGTTGTAATGGAACCAAAAGTAAGACATGTAGCCACAGATTCTCATCAAAGTTTGTCTAAATTGTTTGTCTTCAAATAAAATGGTTATTATGTAATATTTGTTGGCACTAACCATTGAAATATATTGAGAAAGCTATCATATCTAGCTTCAAATTGAACAATCTTAACACTTGTGATGTTGATGTCTAATTTAATACTTGACATATTATTATCAGTGAATGAGGATATCACCTGAACAGCCATGCAAGTCAACCCAGTGTTACTTCAGGAATTTTAGACATCTTAAAAATATTCAATGACACTCAATCTGTTTTTGAAAACAGGTTTCCATTGCTTAGTTTAATACACAGAGATAACAACCATTAGGAATTCATGATGTAAAACAGTGTACTTGTACCTCTCACAGAGAAAATATTCCCCTATGAAGAGAAACACATCACCTGACAAGTGTGGCATGATCAAGGAGCTAATTAAACAGCATGATCATTTCACAGGTAAACAAACCTTGTGCTGGGGAAAAAAAAGGCTACTCTAAAATGTGCATTTTTGCCACACATCACAATGCCACAGATGTCTCACGTTTTGAGGGAGCGTGCAATTTGAATGCTGACTGCAGGAATATCCCCCAGAGCTGTTGCCAGATAATTCTATGTTAATTTCTCTACCATAAGCGGCCTGCAACATTGTTTTATTGAATTTGGCAGTACGTCCAACTGGCCTCACAACCACAGGCCATGTTTATCAAAGCCAGCCCAGGACCTCCAAGTCTGGCTTCTTTACCTGCGGGATCATCTGAGACCAGCCATTCGGACAGCTGATGAAACAGGAGTATTTCTGTCTGTAATAAAGCTTTTTTGTGGGCTTTTCTGGCTCCACAGTTGGTGGTCCTATACCCTCCCAGCCCCACCCATTGATGCTCCCCTGCCCAGCAATTGGTGGGCCTAATGGATTTATTTCAATTGACTGGTTTCCTTATATGAACTGCATGAAATGTAACTCAGTAAAATCATTGAAATTGTTGTTTTTATTTTTGTTCAATATTGATTCATTGACTCATGAGTCTATTTTTTAACACTGGTTCCCATTGATTTGTTTAATACCCCGAGATAACAACCCTTCAGCATTAATGTTGTAAAACAGTGTAATTGTACCTCTCACAGAGAAAATATTCCCCTCTGAAGAGAAACACATCACTTGCGTTGAAAATGTCACCATGTGTGAAAGAATGCATTGTTGAGTCCAATCCAAAAAGTTTTGTTAAAAGTTAATTTGGGGAATTTCTTTCCGTCTGAAAGACTTTGAGCCAATAAGTTCTGTTGTGACAAAGTAGGGGTGGTATAAGGAAGACAGCCCTATTTGGTAAAAGACCAAGTCCATATTATGGCAAGAACAGCTCAAATAAGGAAGGTCAGTCAATGCGGAAAATGTCAAGAATTTTTTAAGTTTCTTCAAGTGCAGTCGCAAAAACCATCATGCGCTATGATGAAACTGGCTTTCGTGATTACCGCCACAGGAAAGGAAGACCCAGAGTTACCTCTGCTGCAGAGGATAAGTTCATTAGAGTTAACTGTACCTCAGATTGCAGCCCAAATAACTGCTTCAAAGAGTTCAAGTAACAGACACATCTCAACATCAACTGTTCAGATGAGACTGCGTGAATCAGGCCTCATGGTCGAATTCCTAAAGGACACCAATATAATTCCTAAAGGACACCAATAATAAGAAGAAACTTGCTTGGGCCAAGAAACACGAACAATGGACATTAGAGAGGTGGAAATCTGTCTTTTGGTCTGATGAGTCCAAATTTGCGACTTTTTGGTTCCAACCGCAGTGTCTTTGTGAGACGCAGAGAAGGTGAACGGATGATCTCCGCATGTGTGGTTCCCACTGTGAAGCATGGAGGAGGAGGAGTGACGGTGCTGCTTTCCTGGTGACACTGTCAATGATTTATTTAGAATTCAAGGCACACTTAACCAGCATGTCTACTACTGCATTCTGCAGCGATACGCAATCCTATCTGGATTGTGCTTAGTGGGACTTTCATTTGTTTTCAACAGGACAATGACCCAACACACCTCCAGGTTTTGTAAGGGCTATTTGACCAAGGAGAGTGATGGAGTGCTGCATCAGATGACCTGGCCTCCACAATCACCCAACCTCAACCCAATTGAGAAGGTTTGGGATGAATTGGACTGCAAAGTGAAGGAAAAGCAGCCAACAAGTGCTCAGCATATGTGGGACCTCCTTCTAGACTGTTGGAAAAGCATTCCTCATGTAGCTGGCTGAGAGATGACGAGAGTGTGCAAAGCTGTCATCAAGGCAAACGGTGGCGACTTTGAAGAACCTCCAATATAAAACATATTTTGATTTGTTTAACACTTTGGTTACCACATGATTCCATATGTGTATTTCATGGGTTTGATGTCTTCGTTATTATTCTACAATGTAGAAAATAGTAAAAATAAAGAAAAACACTTGAATGAGTAGGCATGTTCGAACTTTTGACTGGTACTATATATACATATACAGATATAACTATTTTAGATATAAATACACAGTTGAAGTCGGAAGTTTACATACACCTTAGCCAAATACATTTAAACTCAGTTTTACATAATTCCTGACATTTAATCCTAGTAAAAATCCCTGTCTTAGGTCAGTTAGGATCACCGCTTTATTTTAAGAATGTGAATGTCAGAATAATAGTAGAGAGAATTATTTATTTCAGCTTTAATTTCTTTCATCACATTCCCATTGGGTCAGAAGTTTACATACACTCAATTAGTATTTGGTAGCATTGCCTTTAAAATGTTTAACTTGGGTCAAACGTTATATACAGTATATATGTATATATACACAGTATTGTAATTCACGTTGGACACATTTTGACGGGTATTATATATATACACACATTACCGTGTTGCTTACTTACAAGCCCTTAAGCAGTTCTAGAAATTGAGTTTTGAAAATATTTACTAAATATACTAAAGTAAAACAAACTGAAAAGTAACACAATAAAATGACATAACAATAACAAGGCTATATACAGGGGACACCGGTACCAAGTCAATGTGTGGGGGTACAGGTTGGTCGAGGTAATGTGTAGATGTAGGTAGGGTAAAATGACTATGCATAGATAACAAACCTGCGAGAAGCAGCAGTGTAAAAAAGGGGGGGTGGGGTAAATGTAAATAGTCCGGGTGGCCATTTGAATAATTGTTCGGCAGTCTCATAGCTTGGGGGTGGAAGCTGTTAAGGAACCTTTTGGACCTGGACTTGGCGCTCCGGTACAGCTTGCCGTGTGATAGCAGAGAGAACACTCTATGACTTGGGTGACTGAAGTCTTTGACAATTTTTTGGGCCATCCTCTGACACCGCCTAGTATATGGGTCCTGGATGGCAGGAAGCTTGGTCCCAGGGATGTATTGTGCCGTACACACTACCCTCCATAGCGCCTTATGGTCGGATGTCGAGCAGTTGCCATACCAGGCGGTGATGCAACCAGTCAGGATGCTCTCGACAGTGCAGCTGCAGAACTTTTTGAGGATCTGGGGACTCATGCCAAATCTTTTCAGTCTCCTGATGGGAAAAATGTGTTGTCGTGCCCTCTTCACGACTGTCTTGGTGTGTTTTGGACAATGATAGTTTGTTGGTGATGTGGACAGGAAGAATATGAAACTCTCGACTCGCTCCACTACAGCCCTGTCAATGTTAATAGGGTTCTGTTCAGCCCTCCCTTTCCTGTAGTCCACGATCATCTCATTTGTCTAGCCCACATTGAGGGAGAGGTTGTAGTCCTGGCACCACACTGCCAGGTCTCTGACCTCCCTATAGGCTGTCTCATCGTTGTCGGTGATCAGGCCTACCACTGTTGTGTCGTCGGCAAACTTAATGATTGTGTTGATGAGCTTTGTGTGAACTATGGTCTTGGACACTGAGCTGTAGTCATTGAACAACATTCTCACATATGTGTTCCTTTTGTCTAGTTGGGAAAGGTCAGTGTGGAGTGCGATTGAGATTGCATTATCTGTGGATCTGTTGATGTGAGCCGAAGGTTGTCAGTCCTGATCCGCACCCAGTCCTGGACCTTCAGGCTTGGTTGTTTCACACTGTTTGATGTGTCATAACGTTGTTTCGTCCGTTGCTGTGCCACTCCAACATAGGCTTGCCTTGCTTCAGCAAGCTTGTTCTTTTGTTTTGGGCAGAGGCATTCCAAAGGGAGTTTCCGTTCCCTGCCAATCATCATGGAGGCAGGAGACACCCCAGTTGTGGAGTGCTTGGTAGCCCTGATGTGGAGTAGTGTAAGGCACAGAGCCACATCAAAAGGTCGTCCCTCAGCCAAGTTGGCCCGTATTCCTTCCTTCAGGGAACTGTTCAAGCGTTCCACCCCCGTCCGGATGTGCTTGATGGATTGCTTTTCAAGGTACACATACAGATCATTCCAGACAAACTGGGGACCATTGTCTGTTGTAATGGTGCTGAGCAACCCCCACTGACAGAACAGCTTATCCAGTGTTTGGATGATCATCTGTGAGGTGGTAAATGACAACGGCACGGCTTCTGCCCATTTCGAATGTAAGTCATGAAATACCAGTAGGTATCTTGCGTGTGCTGGGGCCCCGTGCAACTCTCCACAGATATACACCTCCAGGTGGTCCCAGGGAGCCTTTGGCCATTCCACTGGTGTCAGGGGTGCAGGAGTGGGTCTGCCCAATTTACCACTCATCAGGCATGCTGTGTAGTCGTTCACAAGGGACTCAATGTCTCTGTCAATATTGTGGCATCCCGGGGAGAACTCAAGATTGAAATTGTACTGGTTCAGACGGTCTGCCCATCTGAAAAGCTGTAGAGGCTTTTGTCCGGAAGCCTGTGTGGCCAGAAGTGCTGTGAGGGGAGCCAGGGCCTCCCGCTCTCCCACAGAGTACTTTTGCTGAGGCATCACAGGTGACAATTGTTTGCCCTGGCTGGAGAGCCTGTATCCAAGGAACTGAACGTCTGACACCCCAAACACACACTTTTCAGTTATGAGTCTGGCCCCGTTCTCACCTGCTGCAAGCGAGAATCGTGCTCTGTATGTGATGCACCGTGCACCACAATGTCATCCAGATAGATTGACACTCCAGGGATGCCTGCCAGGAGAAGAGTCGTAATCTTCTGGAAACAGCTGTGCGCGGAGCTGAGTCTTAATGGCATGCGTTTGTGCCTGAACATCCCCCTGTGTGTTATGAATGCAGTGAGATCTCGACTCATGTGCCAGGGAAACCTGGAGGTATCTCTGCCTCAGGTCAAGTTTGCTGAATACCGTAGACCCATTAAAATGGGTTGTGAGCTCCTCAGCGGTTGGTAGGGGATACTTGTCAAGAATAATCTCTTTGTTCACGGCCCTGAGGTCCATGCAGATCTGAAGATTGCCATTTTCTTGGGCGCAACGACCAGGTTGGAGACCCATGGCGAGGCGTCAGTGGGCTCGATGATGTCATCCTCCAGGAGATTGTCAAGTCCCTTGTCAATGGGCTCCCGAAGGGTCAGCGGAACCCTCCGCAATGGCTGGATTACTGGCTTGACATCTCTTTGTCAACTGTAAGCCGATGGACGAAATCTCTGAGGTGACCTAGCCCCTCAAACAGTTGTGAGTACTCCATAGGCACTGGTGTAAGTGGCTTTGTTCAAAAGTGATAATTTTGCTCCAGTGTCAATCACCAGTGAGGGTTTAACACCCTTAATGTAGCAGTCACAACTGAGTCATCATGTACAGAGTTAATGGAAACTGGTGAACTTTGACCTGTATCTGTTCGATGCTGCCCTGCCGCTGCTAAACGACAACAACGGGCAAATTATTGTATTTGTTGCAGTTCTTGCATCATTGCCCCTTTGCTGGACATGTTTCCTGCCGAGTGGTTTCCTGCACATTTTGCACTGGTGCCTCAGCCAATTTATGTAGGTAGTTGTAGTTTATGTAGGTCAGCGAGAGCAACTTCCATTTGTTTTCCAATATTAAGTGCTTTCTCAAGTGTCAGATCATCGGACTCTAACAACAATTTCTCCCTCAGTGGAGCACATTATGTTTTTTCAATGAACTGATCACGTACAAATTTGTTTTCGAGTGGTACGAATCTGCATGGTCCCAATAGCTCTCTCAAGGAGGAGACAAACTGTGCTACGGACTCACCCGGCAGTTGAGCTCGTTCTCTGAAGAGAAAATGATGCATGATCAGACTGCTTGAGCCATTGTAGTGTTCCTCAATAACTTGTTATCCACTGGCTCTAAAGTGGAGAAGACACGTTGTCACGCAGCGCCGAGACAGTCGAGTAGAATCACCTGTTTACATGCGTCGGCAGCTCCATGCAAATTGATAGCTACCATATATAATGAAACCATCGATTCAATGGAACAGGGAGAAATGGAGATGGTGGAGGTAAGCTAAACTCAGCCATCCTCATCGCCATATGTTACAAATACAAGGAGGCTTGTTGTGCAATTAAACTGAGCGTCTTTACTTCAGATGTTAACCACTCGTACCAAACTCAGTCATCCAATCCTCACAACTCCGTTTACGCACACCCGTGTCTGATACATTCCTAAAGCAACAGTATTCATTACTCAACTGAGCTACGACACTATAGTACTGAACACAACAGTATGCAATGAAGCCATTTTGTGGGAAAAAGCTAATTGTGACTGGCTGGACCTGGCTCCACAGTAGATGGGCCTATGCCCACCGATTGCTGCGCCCTTGCCCAGCAATGGGTGGGCCTAATGAATGTATTTCAAAAACTGATTTCCATATATGAACTGTAACTCAAAATTTGCTGTATATGAACTGTAACTCTGAAAATGTTGCGTTTATTTTTGTTCAATATTGATTCATTGACTAATGAATCCATGTTTGAACACTGGTTCCCATTGATGAGTTGAATACACCGAGATAACAACCCTTAGACATTCATGATGTAAAACAGTGTAATTGTACCTCTCACAGAGACAAATATTCCCCTCTGAAGGCAAACACATCACTTGCGTTGAAAATGTCACCATGTGTGAAATAATCCATTGTAGAGTCCAGTCCAAAAAGTTTGGGATTGATAGCTGTATACAGAATATATATACAGAAAATATATACATAAAATATTTCCTCTATCTCAGAGAAAGAAACAATTTAGGTCATGACATTTAAAGCCAACGTAATCTCACAAACTCACTGCTTTTTTCAACGTTTCGCCAAAATATTTTTTGAAATATAAAAATTGTTTCTTTCTCTGTTTTTAGTTTTGCATCAATTGTTATAAAAATTCTGCTGTACTCACACTTGTCTTCCTTACATGACATTGTAAGGAATGTCGTCAATAATCTTCACATACTCTAGGGCCTACATTCTTGGGCTACGCCTTGATATGATTATCACTTAGAATATGTGAAGATTGATGACACATTCTCTGTTACGTAAATAAAAACAATTAGAAAGACATTTGCATAGGAAAATCAAGAGCTTTCATTTATCCAAAAGAGGAATCAGATGAATCTCACAATGAATGTTTAATATTTTGTAACAAGATGAAGTAAGTTGCTGTGAAAACTCACTGGGAACAGTATAGCCGTTGATTATTGAAGGATATCACTTATAAATTCTACATGAACTTAGTACAACTGTCTTGCATGGGGGGAACCCAAAATACAAGCTGGTTTTACAACATTTTTGTAAAAAACGAATAACTTAAAACAGTTAAAACTATAATTTTCATCTTAAAGCAGATGAAAGTACTTGGACTAGAGGGAATACATTTGCCTAGCCTCATCCCTCAGCTATTTACCAAGTGGCGGAGCCACCGTTATTTGGCTTTAAAGAGATTCTTCAGTACTTTTGTATAATTTTTTGCCAGCAGTTCTGAAAGTAGAGCTCACAAACCAAAAGTTGTGTGCTACTTCACATAGTGCCTGTGCCCAAGAATGCCAAGTTAACCCGTCTAAATAACTATTGCCCCGTAGCACTCACATCTGAAGCCATGAAATGCTTTGAACGGCTGGTGATGGCTCACATCAACACCATCATCCCAAACAGCCTGGAACCACTCCAACTCGCATACCGCCCCAATAGATCCATTGACGACACAATCTCTATTGCACTCCATACTGCCCTCTCCCACCTGGACAAGAGGAACACCTATGTGAGAATGCTGTTCCTTGACTACAGCTCAGCATTCAACACCATAGTGCCCTCAAAGCTCATCACTAACTCAGGTCCCTGGGACTGAACACCTCCCTCTGCAACTGGATCCTGGATGTCCTGACGGGCCGCTGCCAGGTGGATAAGGTTAGGCAACAACACATCTGCCACACTGACCCTCAAAACGGGAGCCCCTCAGAGGCGCATGATTAGTCCCCTCCTGTACTCCCTGTTCTCCCACGACTGCGTGGCCACGGATGATTCCAACACTATTAAGTTGGCTGACGATGCAACAGTGGTAGGCCTGATCATCGATGATGATTAAACCTCCTGTAAAGAGGTAAGTGACCTGGCAGTGGTGCCAGAACAACAATCTTTCCCTCAACGTCAACAAGACAAAGGTGCTGATAGTGAATTACTGGACGGGGCTGTAGTGGAGCAGGTCGAGAGATTCAAGTTCCTCTGTGTCCACATGGTCCACACACACCAACACAGTCGTGAAGATGGCACGACAATGCCTCTTCCCCTTCAGGAGGCTGAAAAGATTTGACATAGGCCCTCAGATCCTGAAAAAGTTATACAGCTGCACCATTGAGAGCATTTTAACTCGCTGCATCACCGCTTGGTATGGCAACTGTTTACATGCGACCGCAAGGCGCTGCTGATGGTAGTGCATACGGCCCAGTACATCACTGTGGCTGAGTTCCGTGCCATTCAGGAACTCTATTTTTTTTTCACCTTTATTTAACCAGGTAGACTAGTTGAGAACAAGTTCTCATTTACAACTGCGACCTGGCCAAGATAAAGCAAAGCAGTTCGACACACACAACAACACAGAGTTACACATGGAATAAACAAACCTACAGTCAATAATACAGTAGAAAAAAAATAAGTATATATACAGTGTGTGCAGATGAGGTAAGATAAGGGAGGTAAGGAATATAATAGGCCATAGTGGCGAGGTAATTACGATATAGCAATTAAACACTGGAGTGATAGATGTGCAGAAGATGGATGTGCAAGTAGAGATACTGGGGTGCAAAGGAGCAAAATAAATAAATAAATACAGTATGGGGATGAGGTACTTGGATGGGCTATTTACAGATGGTCTATGTACAGGTGCAATGATCTGTGAGCCGCTCTGACAGCTTCAGCGATTTTTGCAGTTCGTTCCAGTCATTGGCAGCAGAGAACTGGAAGGAAAGGCGGCCAAATGAGGAATTGGCTTTGGGGGTGACCAGTGAAATATACCTGCTGGAGTGCGTGCTACGGGTGGGTGCTGCTATGGCTACAGTGAACTGAGATAAGGCGGGGTTTTACCTAGCAAAGACTTGTAGATGACCTGGAGCCAGTGGGTTTGGCGACGAGTATGAAGCAAGTGCCAGCCAACGAGAGCGTACAGGTCGCAGCGGTGGGTAGTACATGGGGCTTTGGTTACAAAACGGATGGCACTGTGATAGACTGCATCCAATTTGTTGAGTAGAGTGTTGGAGGCTATTTTGTAAATGACATCGCCGAAGTCGAGGATCGGTAAGATGGTCAGTTTTACGAGGGTATGTTTGGCAGCATGAGTGAAGGATGCTGTGTTGTGAAATAGGAAGACAATTCCAGATTTAATTTCAGATTGGAGATGCTTAATGTGGGTCTGGAAAGAGAGTTTACAGTCTAACCAGACACCTAGGTATTTGTAGTTGTCCACATATCCTATGCCGGAACCGTCCATAGTAGTGATGCTGGATGGACGGGCAGGTGCGGGCAGCGATCGGTTGAAGAGCATGCATTTAGTTTTACTTGCATTTAAGAGCAGTTGGAGGCCACGGAAGGAGAGTTGTATGGCATTGTACGGGCCCCGTGTGGCTCAGTTGGTAGAGCATGGCGCTTGCAACGCCAGCGTTGTGGGTTCGATTCCCACGGGGGGCCAGTACAAAAAATAATAAATAAATAAATAAATAAACACATGAATGTATGTACTTGTAAGTCGCTCTGGATAAGAGCGTCTGCTAAATGACTTAAATGTAAATGTAAATGCATTGAAGCTCGTCTGGAGGTTAGTTAGCACAGTGTCCAAAGAAGGGCCAGAAGTATACAGAATGGTGTGGCATGATTTGGCATGATTTAGAAAAGGCACACACCTGTCTATATGAGGTCCCACAGTTGACAGTGCATGTCAGAGCAAAAACCAAGCCATGAGGTCGAAGAAATTGTCCGTAGAAATCCGAGACAGGATTGTATCGAGGCACAGATCTGGTGAAGTGTACCAAAAGAGTTCTGCAAAATTGAAGGTCCCCAAGAGCATCATTCTTAAATGGAAGAAGTTTGGAACCACCAACACTCTTCCGAGAGCTGGGCGCCTGGCCAAACTGAGCAATCGGGAGAGAAGGGCCTTGGTCAGGGAGGTGACCAAGAACCCGATGGTCACTCTGACAGATCTCCAGAGTTCCTCTGTGGAGATGGGAGAACATTCCCGAAGGAAATAAAAATGTTGCTACATTTTGAATGCTTTCCGACCGAATCAAGGCGGTCGTTCACATTTGTGCAAAAATATGTAGAAAAATAAGCTTTTTGCTCTTATGGAACATTTCTAGGATATTTTTTTATTTCAGCTCATGAAACATGGGACCAACACTTTACATGTTGTGTTTATATTTTTGTTCAGTATATATACCAGCCATGTACAACAATGCCTAATTTATCATAACCATGACAGATAACAAATCCTAACTGCTAAATTGCCTCATATATATTCAGTTAATAAAAAAAGGGCCATTGAAGATTCATTTATTGAAACTGTAATATCAACTGGTTATATCCTGGAACAAAAAGGTAACCTCAGCAGTGTGGCGCTTGCTTGCTATGGCTGTGCAAACTCATAGCCTTGTTTTGTTAATTTAGCAGACAAGACACACTTATTTCTGGAGCCCTTATAACAGTCAAGACATTGATTTTATAGTAAAAATATAATGTAATATAAGGGAATATAATAGAACAGAACAGTGTGAAGGGATTCGCATCTTGCTTCTTAAACAGTTATTCTGTAACGGCTATCGTCATATTCTTCCTCCTCCTCGGACGAGGAGAGGCGAGACGGATCGGACCAATACGCAGAGTGGTTAGTGTTCATAATGATTTATTAAAACGAAACTGAATACTGAATTACAAAACAAATAAACGAAGTGCATAAACCGATACAGTACCGTGTGGTGCAACAAACACAGACACGGAAACAAACACCCACAAAACACACGTGAAACCCAGGCTGCCTAAGTATGACTCTCAATCAGCAACAACGATTGACAGCTGTCTCTGATTGAGAATCATACCCGGCCGAACACAAACATCCCAACATAGAAAATCACACATAGACAAACCCACCCAACTCACGCCCTGACCAACTAAATAAATACAAGAAAAAGGAAAACAGGTCAGGAACGTGACATATTCTCTGTCACGTTCGTCAATGGGAGAGAGTGAGGACCAAAATGCAGCGTGTGGAAAGTACATCTTCTTTATTTAAGGAAGAAGACGAAAACGAAACGAACACTATACAAAACAACAAAACAGACGACCGTGAAGCTATACAAACATAAGTGCTGACACTAAACACTTAGACATAGACAATTACCCACAAATGCATGATGCCCATGGCTGCCTTAAATATGGCTCCCAATCAGAGACAAATGAAAGACATCTGTCTCTGATTGAGAACCACTCAGGCAACCATAGACATACCTAGACACATTCACTCAACCATAGACATACCTAGAAACATTCACTCAACACAAACTCATACACTACACCCAACACCCCCTTTACCATATAACCACCCAAAATGACAAAACACAAACATTCCCCATGTCACACCCTGACCTAACTAAAATAATAAAGAAAACAAAGAATACTAAGGCCAGGGCGTGACATTCTCAGAGTACATTTTTCAGGGTTACAAACCAAAATCTCCTTTCGATATACATATCGTAGATTTAGTTTATTATTCCTGTTCCTTGGAAAATGGATTAACAATACTACATTGAACACTCAAGAGGATGAATTATGGCCACGACTTCTGTTTTGTGAGTAGGCCTAGGCCAAATGATTCTGATGAAAATATGCTCTTTGTCATATTTTCCGTGTGGATCCTGTCTATCTTTAGGGGGGTAATAACCTAGGCTTACTTTAAATGCCACAAGCAGTTCGCAGAGTATGGTCATCACTAACGCTAGTTGCAACAGCCACAAAGTTATAAACACTGCCTGTTTCTACAATTTTACTTCTTAAAATCTTTATTTTTATTTAAGCTTCATTTAACCAGGAAAAGCCAATTGAGACCCAGAGTCTCTTTTTCAAGGGAGACCTGGCCAAGAAGGCAGCAACAATCAATTCATTACATAATTAAAACATACAACAATACAATACAACATGATCCAGCTTAAAAAAAGGCATTTACACTCCTCTGTAACAAAGTCTCCCATCAATATTTTAAATTAATTCAGTGGCACTAACATATCTAGATGAAGCATGGATTGCAGATTATTCCATGCGTCTGGTGCAGAAGAAGAGAAGGCAGTCTAATACTGTGAATGTCCTTGGGACTTTAAGTAGCAACCACCTAGCAGACCGGGTATGGTAACTGCTGCTGGTGAAGGAGACCAGACTACAGAGGTAAAGGGGGAGTTTACCCACAAGGGCTTTGTAGATGAACACATACAAATGTATCTTTCTGCGCATATAAAGTGAGGTCCAACCTACCATTTGGTACAATGTGCAATGGTGGGTGAAAATCTGATTATAAACCGAACACTTAACCCTAACCCGGTGATTAGCATGAGAAAGAGATAGAGGTATCGGGGACGTAGGTCGGGGTGCCTTGTAAGGATCCGCGACTGCGAGTGGGTCATCTGCCTCTACCATCAGTTCTATTAGCCAACATACAATCATTGGATAACAAAATAGACAAACTACGATCATGAATATCCTACCAACGGGACTGTAATAAAAACTGTAATTACTTATGTTTCACCGAGTCATGGCTGAACGACAACATGAATAACATACAGCTGGCGAGGTTTACGCTGTATCGGCAAGATAGAACATCCACCTCTGGTAAGACCAGGGGTGGCGGTCTGTGTATATTTGTAAACAAAGCTGGTGCATGAAATTTAGTAGCAAGGAAGTCTCAAGGTTTTGCTCGCCTGAGGTAGAGTATCTCATGATAAGCTTTAGACCACACTATTTACCAAGAGACTTTTCATCTATATTCTTCATAGCTGTCTATTTATCGCCACAAACCGATGCTGGCACTAAGACCGCACTCAATGAGCTGTATACGGCCATGAGCAAAAAGGAAAACGCTCATTAAGAGGCGGCGCTCCTAGTGGCCGGGGACTTTAATGAAGGGTACCTTAAATCCGTTTTACCTCATTTCTACCAGCATGTTAAATGTGCAACCAGAGGGAAAAAAACTTTACTCCACACAGAGATGCGTACAAAGCTCTCTTTCGCCCTCCATTTGGCAAATCTGACCATAATTATATCCTCCTGATTCCTTCTTAAAAGCAAAAACTAAAGCAGGAAGCACCAGTGACTCTGACAATAAAGAAATGGTCACTGTTGACAGGAATCCTGGCAACACTCCTGCCTCAACTCCAGATTATCCAGAATGCAGCTGTCAGAATAATATCACACACCACACAAAATAAAACACATCACCCCTGTTTTATTCAACCTCCAATGGCTGCCTGTTCAATATAGGATCAAATTCAAGATCCTTCTGCTCACCTTTAAAGGTCCAAAGGTGATTCACCTAAATGCATATGCCAATTTCTGGAGAACTATTCCCCAGCATGCACCCTACGATCATTAGGCTCAAACATCCTGGTCATACCAGCCAAAACCCTTCACAGCATGAGTGATAGGAGCTCCTCACATGTGGCCCCCTCAGCACTGGAACACTCTAGCTTAGGGGCTACCAACCGGTCGATCGGTATGGACTGGTCTATCTCCAAAGCATTTCTATTTGATCTCCAAACATTTCTGTAAAAAACCCAATGATAAAGCCTTGCAGTCCTTTTTTTGTGTTCGTTTCGCACTAGGTTGTAGGTGCACTTGATTCAGCAGCCCCAGCGCCTGGAAGTCAAAGTGTTTCCATTTAATGTGTCTGAAGGTAGAACTCCACATACCCAGCAGGCCCAGAGAGCAAATCAATTGCAGCTATACACTTTTAGAAAAAAGGGTTCCAAAAGGTTTTTTTGGCTGTCCCCATAGGAGAAACCTTTTTGGTTCCAGGTAGGACACTTTTTGGTTCCAGGTAGAACCCTCTGTGGAAAGGGTTCTACATTGAAACAAAAAGATTTCTACCTGGAACCAAAAGGTTTCTTCAAAGGGTTCTCCTATGGGGACAGCCAAATAACCCTTTTAGGTTTTAGATAACACCTTTTCTAAGCGTGCAGGCCTACAGCTGGCCAATTCAATAGCTCAGATCACTGTGTCTGCACAGTTTCCTCGAGTCATAGACTGGAAAAAGAAGTATTGAATGCACAGCAAAGTTCATACTGAGATTTTAATACTTTTAAAACATGACTAGAAAGAGACTCAACAAATACAACAAATAGCAGCTGTTTTCACGTGTAAGTTCATGTTTACGTTCTTATTCAGCACTGTCAACACTTTGTTCAACACCTTTATAATCCATAAAATGCACATTCTCCCTACTTCCACATGCTACAACCATCACTGCAACTGCAATGAATGAGTATAGCAAAGTGTTCCGATAAGCTTGTGTTTGTCTTTTTTAATATCGGGGAATATTTCACTTTCTTCAATTTCTCTGGTCATAGGAGTAACATGAATTGGTGCATGATGCAGAAATAATGCTGGAAGACTGTCCCCTTTACTCAGCAGAGGGAAGGAGGGCGGAGGGACGATGAGTCAAGTGAGATGCAGCCTCACCGCTGTTCCCTCCCTCCACTTAGACTGGCCATCAATCATGTAAAAACAATAGAAAGAAACGATTATGTGCCTCAAGTAATACAGCAAATTATCCATGTGTGATCATAGACATACATATTATATATATATATATATATATATATATATATATATATATATATATATATATATATATATATATAACTTCAAAATAGTCTGAGAAGATGCATTTCAAGCACAGCAAATATGTATTGATAATGTTTTGGGCCTATAGGCTACTCCACAAACACAAACTGTTTTTAATTGGTTAATGCTAGTAGGCGTACGTTTTTACGTCCTGTTATTAAAAAATCTGATTGGTAGATCTCGGATGGCATATTGACTCAAAGTGATCTTGACCACTGCTCGAGCTGTACATGTCAAGGAGGCAGCTTCAATTTACTCATTTCAAAAACAACTAAAGAAATATCCATTCAAGCTAGCTTTTAATGCTTGATTGCTTCATTTGATTAAAGTCTATATTTTTCATTAGTAGGTAATTTTTTTGATGTATTGTGATCTTTGTTTCTACTTTTTGATGTTTTTAGTTGTTTTTCTGCTACATTATGTGCATTGAGTGTGAGAAATGCGCTCTACAAATGAAATGTTATTATTATCAGTATAATAACACAGGTTTAATAATGGTGCAGTAGCTTTTAAAGACTGTGCCCTTTAGCTGGGCACTATGCTCAAAAGTGATCAATACCATAGTTGATCTGAAAACAAATGATTTAGTGCTACTTGTTTCTAACTAGCAACATGTGTCACTTCTGAACTTATACAAGCTCCCTCAGATTGATGGCTGACTCAACTTGTCTAATTGTTCAAATGAGAGCCGCCTTTACTAATTACTAATGGAATGTTGTTATACTTGCTAGGCAAAGAGAGCGTGTTTGTTTCTTTAGGGCGTGACAGTTTTAGTTTGAAAGGCTCATATTGCCCAGCCTATTCACAGAAACAGTGCAGGGAAATAATATCATTGTTGTAATATGAAATTTCACATTCAACAAAACCTGAGATGACATAGTCTCGGATATCCCAAACCTTGGAGCATCTTAAGCAATTGCCTGACTACCCATCTACATCACTCCGGCCAACTGACGTTTCTTCTCCTCTATGAGTCTGGATTTGCCTCCCTCCCTGATGATTTATAGAACGCAAACATATTCTGACCGTTCTGATTGGTTTCCAAAACCGTGGCCTACATAACGTTACCTGTGACGAGCTTCCCATTTCCGACTCATCCTCTCTGTCCCAACTGACGCCGGAACATCTACACACATGTTAAACTGGAGTATTGGTACATTGCCGGAGCAACCAGTCTGTATAGAGCGAGATGACACAGTCTCAAGCCCAAGCCGAAGTCGTCCTGTATGTGACAATGGGTTTTGGTGTTGATCAATATTTCATACTGCATTTTCATTATGATTTTTATGCATAATTGATATTTATTTCTGAACGTTGTAATGGAACCAACATTAAGACATGGAGTCACAGATTCTCATCAAATTTTGTCTAAATTGTTTTTCTTCAAATGAAACAACACCTTTCATGTAATGTGTATCATAATAAATTCTATAATACTATCAAATATCTAGCTTCTGAAATAATGTAACTATAAATTAATAATATTTGATCATAAAAACACTTGTAACACTTGTGATGTTGATGTCTAATTTAATTCTTGACATATTTTTATCAGTGAATGAGGACATCACCTGAGCAGCCATGCACGTCAACCCAGTGTTACTTCAGGAATTTTAGCCATCTTATAATGATGAGGCGGTGAGTCGGAAGCATGTGCAGGTAAAACTTTTTAATTAAACAAAACCAAGAACATCCCACTAACAAAAGGCAGTACGCTGATACACAAGAACAATGAGTGACATGTAAAGGGTAGGAAATTATGAAGGTAACGGAGTCCAGGTGTGAATCAAATCAAATCAACGTTTATTTGTTACGTGCGCCGAATACAACAGGTGTACCTTCACCTTACAGTGAAATGCTTACTTACAGGCTCCTACCAATGGTGCGGGGGGGAAAAAGGTAGGTATGTGTGTGTGTGTGTGTGTGTGTGTGTGTGTGTGTGTGTGTGTGTGTGTGTGTGTGTGTGTGTGTGTGTGTGTGTGTGTGTGTGTAGGTAAGTAAAGAAATAAAACAACAGTAAAAAGACATTTGAAAAAAGAGTAGCAAGGCTATATACAGACACCTGTTAGTCAGGCTTATTTAGGTAGTATGTACATGTAGGTATCGTTAAAGTGACTATGCATATAAGATAAACAGAGAGTAGCAGCAGCGTAAAAAGAGGGGTTGGCGGGTGGTGGGACACAATGCAGATAGCCCGGTTAGCCAATGTGCGGGAGCACTGGTTGGTCGGGCCAATTTAGGTAGTATGTACATGAATGTATAGTTAAAGTGACTATGCATATAAGATAAACAGAGAGTAGCAGCAGCGTAAAATCATAATGATTAACAGGTGAGCGTAATGATGAGTGCCAGGTGTGCGTAATGATCCGGCGTACAACATCGCCAGAATACTAACCACCCAGGACTGGTGGTTAGTATTCTGGCGATGTTGTACGCCGGAGGGGAGGAGCAGGAGCAGGCGTGACACATCTTAAATATACCGAACAAAAATATAAACGCAACTACTAAAGTGTTGGTTCCATGTTTCATGAGCTGAAATAAACAAGAACAAAAAGCTTATCTCTCAAATTTTGTGCACAAATTTGTCTACATCTCTGTTAGTATTTGTCCTTTGCCAAGATAATCCATCCACCTGACAAGTGTGGCATGATCATCTGACAGGTGTGGCATGAACAGCATGATCATTTCACAGGTAAACCTTGTGCTGGGGAAAAAAAAGGCTACTCTAAAATGTGCATTTTTGCCACACATCACAATGCCACAGATGTCTCACGTTTTGAGGGAGCGTGCAATTTGAATGCTGACTGCAGGAATATCCCCCAGAGCTGTTGCCAGATAATTCTATGTTAATTTCTCTACCATAAGCGGCCTGCAACATTGTTTTATTGAATTTGGCAGTACGTCCAACTGGCCTCACAACCGTAGGCCATGTGTATCCATGCCAGCCCAGGACCTCCAAGTCTGGCTTCTTTACCTGCGGGATCATCTGAGACCAGCCATTCGGACAGCTGATGAAACAGGACTATTTCTGTCTGTAATAAAGCCGTTTTGTGGGCTTTTCTGACTGGTTGGACCTGGCTCCACAGTTGGTGGTCCTATACCCTCCCAGCCCCACCCATTGATGCTCCCCTGCCCAGCAATTGGTAGGCCTAATTAATTTATTTCAATTGACTGATTTCCTTATATGAACTGTATGAAATGTAAAATCATTGAAAATGTTGCGTTTATTTTTGTTCAATATTGATTCATTGACTCATGAGTCTATTTTTTAACACTGGTTCCCATTGATTTGTTTAATACCCCGAGATAACAACCCTTCGGCATGAATGTTGTAAAACAGTGTAATTGTACCTCTCACAGAGAAAATATTCCCCTATGAAGAGAAACACATCACTTGTGTTGAAAATGTCACCATGTGTGAAAGAATGCATTGTTGAGTCCAATCCAAAAAGTTTTGTTAAAAGTTCATTTGGGGAATTTCTTTCATTCCTAATGACTTTGAGCCAATAAGTTCTGTTGTGACAAAGTAAGGGTGGTATAAGGAAGACAGCCCTATTTGGTAAAAGACCAAGTCCATATTATGGCAAGAACAGCTCAAATAAGCAAAGAGAAATGACAGTCCACCATTACTTTAAGACATGAAGGTCAGTCAATGCGGAAAATGTCAAGAATTCTGAAAATGTCTTAAAGTGCAGTCGCAAAAACCACCAAGCGCTATGCTTAAACTGGCTCTCATGATGACCGCCACAGGAAAAGATAGACCCAGAGTTACATCTGCTGCAGAGTTCATTAGAGTTAACTTCTTATGGCTGCAGCCCGACGTCGGTACACTTATGACAACAGCCAGCTCAAAGTGCAGGGCGCGAAATTCAAAAGATATTTTTTTAAAATATTTAACTTTCACACATTAACAAGTCCAATACAGCATATGAAAGGTACACATCTTGTGAATCCAGCCAACATGTCCGATTTTTAAAATGTTTTACAGGGAAGACACAATATGTAAATCTATTAGCTAACCACGTTAGCAAAAGACACCACTTTTTTTACTCCAACACTTTTTTACTCCATCAGTAGCTATCACAAATTCGACCAAATAAAGATATAAATAGCCACTAACCAAGAAACAACTTCATCAGATGACAGTCTGATAACATATTTATTGTATAGCATATGTTTTGTTAGAAAAATGTGCATATTTCAGGTATAAATCATAGTTTACATTGCAGCTACAATCAGAAATTGCACCGAAAGCAGCCATAATATTTACAGACACCAACGTCAAATACCTAATTACTCATCATAAAACATTTCTGAAAAAGACATAGTGTACAGCAATTGAAAGACAGGCATCTTGTGATTCCAGACAATATTTCCGATTTATCAAGTGTTTTACAGCGAAAACACAATAGAGTGTTATATTAGCGTACCACAATAGCCAAAAACACAAGCAATTTCCCATTAGCAAAAGTTAGCGATCGTAACAAACAAGCAAAAGATATATAATTTTTGACTAACCTTGATTTTCTTCATCAGATGACAGTCCTATAACATCAGGTTATACATACACTTATGTTTTGTTCGAAAATGTGCATATTTAGAGCTGAAATCAGTGGTTACACATTGTGCTAACGTAGCATCTTTTTCCCACAACGTCTAAACAGCAACGATATTTTTCTGACACGTTTTCTGACACACATATTCTGACCAAATAGCTATTCATAAACATAAGTAAAAAATACATGTTGTATAGGAAATGATAGATCCATTAGTTCTTAATGAAATCGCAGTGTTAGAATTCTAAAAAATAACTTCATTACGACATCCAGCTTCGGTATAGCTGAGTACCCCAAAGTTGGGCGCCCACGACTAATTCACATGCACGACAGATATATGAATTAGCATCATAAAATGTTTCTTACTTTTGGTGATCATCCGTCAGAATGTTGGACAAGGTGTCCTTTGTCAAGAACAGTCGTTGTTTGGATTCAGAACGTTCATTTTCCCTCTCGATTTAGCACGCACACTTGCCAAGTGGCACAAAGCTCTCCAAGTCAACAAACGGAAGAGAACGGAACACGGCAAAACTCCCGAAAAATGTTCAATAATCTGATGAAACTATATTGAAAAAACATACTTTACGATGATATGGTCACATGTATCAAATAAAATCATAGCCGGAGATATTAGTCGTCCATAACGACAGCTAAACAGAAGGCAAATCCATGTCCCTTTCGCGCGCTCCAGAAAACAGAAAATGGACGGTCACGTCATACAAAGAGCTGTTATTCCACCTCAGACCAAGATAAACACGAAATTTCTTCTCTCACCGCCTCTTGACACCCAGGGGAAGGTGTATGAAGTGCACGTAGACTCTTACGTATCATGCCCATGTATAGGCAGGGAGTAGAAGAGAGCCTCGGTTTCAGACATTCCACTTCCTGGTCAGGAAGTGTGCTGCAGAATGACTTCTGTTTCACTCAGAGAAATAATTCAAACGGTTTTAGAAACTAGAGAGTGTTTTCTATCCAATAGTAATAATAATATGCATATTGTACGAGCAAGAATTGAGTACGAGGCCGTTTGAAATGGGCACATTTTATCTGGCTACTCAATACGCCCCCTGCAGCCCAAACAGGTTAACTGTACCTCAGATTGCAGCCCAAATAACTGCTTCAAAGAGTTCAAGTAACAGACACATCTCAACATCTAATGTTCAGAGGAGACTGCATGAATCAGGCCTTCATGGTCTAATTCCTGCAAAGAAACCACTACTAAAGGACACCAATAAAGAGAAGAGACTTGCTTGGGCCAAGAAACACGAGCAATGAAAATTAGACAGGTGGAAATCCAAATTTGCGATTTTTGGTTCCAACCGCAGTCTTTTTGTGAGACGCAGAGAAGGTGAACGAATGATCTCTGCAAGTGTGGTTCCCACTGTGAAGCAGAGTATCACTCCAGTGATAGATGTGGTTGGTAATGGCTCACATCAACACCATTATCCCTGAAACCCTAGACCCACTCCAATTTGCATACCGCCCAAACTGATCCACAGATGATGCAATATCTATTGTACTCCACACTGCCCTTTCCCACCTGGACAAAAGGAACACTTATGTGAGAATGCTATTCATTGACTACAGCTCAGCATTCAACACCATAGTACCCTCAAAGCTCATCACTAAGCTAAGGATCCTGGGACTAAACACCTTCTGCAACTGGATCCTGGACGTCATGACGGGCCGCCCCCAGGTGGAGAGGGTAGGTAGCAACACATCTGCCACGCTGATCCTCAACACTGGAGCTCCACAGGGGTGCGTGCTCAGTCCCCTTCTGTACTCCCTGTTCACCCAGGACTGCATGGTCAGGCACGACTCCAACACCATCATTAAGTTTGCAGACGACACAACAGTGGTAGGCCTGATCACCGACAACGACGAGACAGCCTATAGGGAGGAGGTCAGAGACCTGGCTGTGTGGTGCCAGCGTAACAACCTATCCCTCAACGTAACCAAGACTAAGGAGATGATTGTGGACTACAGGAAACGGAGGACCGAGCACACCCCCATTCTCATCGACGGGGCTGTAGTGGAGCATGTTGAGAGCTTCAAGTTCCTTGGTGTCCACATCAACAACAAACTACAATGGTCCAAACACACCAAGACAGTCCTGAAGAGGGCACTACAAAGCCTATTCCCCCTCAGGGTCCTGAGATCCTCAAAAGGTTCTACAGCTGCAACATCGAGAGCATCCTGACTGGTACGGCAATTGCTCGGCCTCTGACCGCAAGGCACTACAGAGGGTAGTGAGTACGGCCAGTACATCACTGGGGCTAAGATGCCTGCCATCCAGGACCTCTACACCAGGCGGTGTCAGAGGAAGGCCCTAAAAATTGTCAAAGACCCCAGCCCCCCCAGTCATAGACTGCTCTCTCTACTACCGCATGGCAAGCGGTACCGGAGTGCCAAGTCTAGGACAAAAAGGCTTCTTAACAGTTTTCACCCACTAGCCATAAGACTCCTGAAGAGGTAATCAAATGGCTACCCGGACTATTTGCATTGTGTGCCCCCTCCCCAACCCCTAGTTTTACGCTGCTGCTACTCTCTGTTTATCATATATGCATAGTCACTAACTATACATTCATGTACATACTACGTCAATTGGGCCGACCAACAAGTGCTCCCGCACATTGGCTACCGGGCTATCTGCATTGTGTCCCGCCACCCACCACCCGCCAACCCCTCTTTTATGTTACTGTTACTCTCTGTTCATCATATATGCATAGTCACTTTAACCATATCTGCATGTACATACTACCTCAATCAGCCTGACTAACCGGTGTCTCTATGTAGCCTCGCTACTGTATATAGCCTGTCTTTTTACTGTTGTTTTATTTCTTTACTTACCTATTGTTCGCCTAACACCTTTTATGCAACTATCGGTTAGAGCCTGTAAGTAGGCATTTCACTGTAAGGTCTACACCTGTTGTATTCGGCGCATGTGACAAATAAACTTTGATTTGATTTGTTTAATTGGTATATTGTAATTAGTTCGCCACCATGGCCTATTTATTGCCTAACCTCCCCTCATTTGCACACACTGTATATAGACTTTTTCTACTGTATAATTGACTGTATGTTTGTTTATTCCATGTGTAACTCTGTGTTGTTGTATGTGTCGAACTGTTTTGCTTTATCTTGACCAGGTCGCAGTTGTAAATGAGAACTTGTTCTCAACTAGCCTACCTGGTTAAATAAAGTTGAAATAAAAATAAATAAAACATTCAATGATTTATTTACAATTCAAGGCACACTTGACCAGCATGTCTACTACAGCATTTTGCAGTGATATCTGTACGTGTGTGTGGAGTAAAGGTGGTCTAGAGTTTTTTTTATCTGGTTGCACATTTGACATGCTGGTAGAAATTTGATAAATCGGATTTAAGTTTTCCTGCATTAAAGTCCTCTGCCACTCGGAGCTCGCCTCTGGATGAGCATTTTCTTGTTTGCTTATGGCCTTATACAGCTCGTTGAGTGCCGTCTTAGTGACAGCATCGCTTTGTGGTGGTAAATAGACAGCTATGAAAAATATAGATATAGAACTCTCTTGGTAAATAGTGTGGTCTATAGCTGTCACGACTCCCACCGAAGGTGGCTCCCCTGCCTGTTCGGGCGGTGCTCGGCGGTCGTCGTCGCCGGTCTATTAGCCGAGCACCGATCCCTTTTTCCTTTTCTGTTCGTTTGGTCTTATTAGTTGCACCTGTTCCTTATTGTGTTTCTTGATTTTTGTATTTTTGTCTATTTAAGCCTGTTAGGCCCGCCTAGGTTTGTGCGGGATTGTTATTCTGTTAGTTTGTGGATGTTCGATGGTATTTTGTTTTTCCGGTTGTTTTTGGGTCCATTGTATGGGCCGGTCAGTTTATGCGCCTTGTGTTTTTGGCGTGACCGTTTTTCCCGGGAATAAATATACATTTATTCGAACCCTCTGCTCTCTGCGCCTGACTCCAAGCCACTGTTCTTTAAGGACTCTGACAGAATCCTGCACCATAAAATGGAGTCAGCAGGAGCAGCTGCAGCTCCTCTCCCATCGATGGAGGAGCAAGTACTCCATCATACGGCCATTCTCCACTGGATCGGGTCGGCAATGGACCAGATGATGGAGAGGAGTGGCCTCCCTACCTCAATCCCAGCTCCGCTTCCGACAGCACCACCTACCCCTCCTCCGGCATCCGGATCCGGTGCCCTGCGTCTGGCGCTCCCCAGGGAGTATGATGGAACGGTGGCTGGGTGCCAGGGGTTCCTACTACAGCTGGAGCTGTACCTGGCTACCGTTCGTCCGACTCCCTCGGGGGAGGAGAGTGTGAGCGTTCTCGTCTCCTGTCTGACGGGTCGAGCCCTGGAGTGGGCCAACGCAGTGTGGAATGGCCCAGACTCGGCTAGGGATCACTACCCCTGCACACCTTAGATAGCCGATCATTAGGGTCAGGGCTGGTCAGGGAGGCCACGGTTCCACTGGACATGGTAATGCAGGGGAATCATAAGGAGCAGATTAGTCTCTTCCTTTATTGATTCACCTGCGTTTCCAGTGGTGCTGGGAATTCCCTGGCTGGCTAATCACAATCTGGAGATTTCATGGAGACAGGGGGCTCTCCGAGGGTGGTCAGAGGAGTGTTCAGGCAGGTGCATAGGAGTTTCCATCGGTGCGACGATGGTGGAGAGTCCAGACCAGGTATCCACTGTGCGCATTCCCTCTGAATATGCCGATTTGGCTATCGCCTTCTGTAAGAAGAAGGCGACCCAATTACCACCTCATCGACGAGGGGATTGCGCGATAAACCTCCTGGTAAACGCTGCACTTCCCAGGAGTCACGTGTACCCGTTGTCCCAGGAGGAGACCGTGGCTATGGGGACAAACGTTACTGAATCTCTGGGACAGGGGTACATTCGGCCCTCCACGTCACCCGTCTCCTCGAGCTTCTTTTTTGTGAAGGAGGGAGGTCTGCGTCCGTGCATTGATTATAGAGGTCTAAATTCCATCACAGTGGGGTTTAGTTACCCGCTACCTCTCATCGCCACGGCGGTGGAATCATTTCACCAGACGTGTTTCTTCACAAAACTGGACCTTAGGAGTGCGTATAATCTGGTGCTTATCCGGGAGGGAGATGAGTGGAAGACCCGTGTTAAGTACCACATTTGGCCATTATGAGTACCTCGTCATGCCGTATGGGTTGAAGAATGCTCCAGCCGTTTTCCAATCTTTCGTAGACGAGATTCTCAGAGACCTGCACGGGCAGGGGGTGGTAGTGTATATCGATGACATCCTGATCTATTCTGCCACCCGCGCCGTGGACATGTCTCTGGTACGTAAGGTACTTGGGTGACTGCTGGAGCATGACCTGTATGTCAAGGCTGAGAAATGTGTGTTCTCCAAACAAGCCGTTTCCTTCCTGGGTTATCGCATTTCCACCTCTGGGGTGGTGATGGAGTGTGACCGTGTTACAGTCATGTGTTATTGGCCGACTCCGACCACGGTAAAGGAGGTGCAGCGGTTTTTAGGGTTTGCCAATTACTACCGGAGGTTTATCCGGGGTTTTGGTCAAGTGGCTGCTCCCATTACCTCACTGCCGAAGGGGGGGCCAGCGCGCTTGCGCTGGTCAGCAGAGGCGGGCAGAGCTTTCAGTTGCCTGAAGGAGCTGTTCACCGATGCTCCCGTGCTGGCTCATCCGGACCCCTCTTTGGCATTCATAGTGGAGGTGGACGCGTCCGAGGCTGGGGTGGGAGCCGTGCTATCACAGCGCTCGGGCACGCCACCAAAGCTCCGCCCCTGCGCTTTTTTTCCCGAAGAAGCTTGGTCCGGCAGAGCGGAACTATTACGTGGGGACCAGGAGTTGTTAGCTGTAGTCAAGGCTCTGAAGGTGTGGAGACATTGGCTTGAGGGGGCCAAGCACCCTTTCCTCATCTGGACTGACCATCGTAATCTCGAGTATATCCGAGCAGCGAGGAGATTGAATCCGCGTCAGGCCAGGTGGGCCATGTTCTTTACCCGTTTTCGTTTTACGATTTCATATCGGCCAGACTCCCAAAAAACGAAGGCCGACGCATTGTCCCGCCTCTATTACACAGAGGAGCGGCCAATCGAGCCGACTCCCATCCTCCCAGCTTCATGTCTGATGGCACCGGTGGTATGGGAGGTGGACGCGGAGATCAAGCGGGCGTTACGGTTGGAACCTGCACCCCCTCAGTGTCCAGTGGTTGTTCAGTACGTGCCGCTTGGTGTCCGTGATAAGTTGATTCGATGGGCCCATACACTACCCTCTTCGGGTCATCCTGGGATCGAGAGGACAGTGCGGAGTCTTAGGGGGCGGTACTGGTGGCCCACGTTGGTAAAGGACGTGAGGTTTTATGTCTCCTCCTGCTTGGTGTGCGCTCTGAGCAAGGCTCCTCGACACCTGCCTGGAGGGAAGTTACAGCCCCTCCCCGTTCCACAACGGCCCTGGTCGCACTTGTCGGTGGACTTTCTCACGGACCTTCCCCCGTCTCAGGGTAACACCACGATCCTGGTCATTGTGGATCGGTTTTCTAAGTCCTGCCGTCTCATCCCGTTGCCCGGTCTCCCTACGGCCCTACAGACTGCGGAGGCTCTGTTTACCCATGTCTTCCAGCACTACGGGGTGCCTGAGGACATTGTTTCTGATCGGGGGCCCCAGTTCATGTCCAGAGTTTGGAAGGCGTTTATGGAACGGCTGGAGGTCTCGGTCAGCCTGACCTAGGGTTTCCAACCCGAGAGTAATGGGCAGGTGGAGAGAGTAAACCAGGATGTGGGTAGGTTTCTGCGGTCGTTTTGCCGGGACCAGCCTGGTGAGTGGGCGAGGTACGTCCCATGGGCGGAGCTAGCCCAGAACTCTCTCCGCCACTTCTCTACTAACATGTCTCCATTCCAGTGCGTGTTGGGCTATCAGCCGGTCCTGGCTCCATGGCATCAGAGCCAGACCGAGGCTCCTGCGGTGGAGGAATGGGTGCAGCTCTCGAGGGACACCTGGAGAGCCGTCCAGGAATCATTAAAACAGGCTAGTGGACGGCAGAAGAGGAGCGCTGACCAGCACCGCAGTGAGGCCCCCGTGTTCGCACCGGGGGACCGGGTCTGGCTCTCGACCCGAAACCTGCCCCTCCGCCTGCCCTGCCGGAAGCTGAGGCCGCAGTGTGTGGGGCCATATAAAGTTCTGAGGAGGATAAATGAGGTGTGTTATAGGTTACAGCTTCCTACTTACTATCGTATTAACCCCTCGTTTCATGTGTCTCTCCTCAGGCTGGTGGTGGCTGGTCCCCTGCAGGAAGGTGAGGTGCCGGAGGTCCCTCCGCCCCCTCTGAACATTGAGGGGTCCCCGGCGTACACAGTGCGTGCTATTCTGGACTCGAGATGCCGGGTGAGGGGCCTACAGTATCTCGTGGACTGGCAGGGGTACGGTCCGGAGGAGAGGTGCTGTGTACCGGTGGGGGACATTTTGGACCCTTCACTACTGAGGGACTTCCACCGCCTCCATCCGTATCGCCCAGCGCCTCGCCCCCCGGGTCGCCCTCGAGGCCGGTGGCGGCACGCTGCGGGAGCCGCGCGTCAGGGGGGGGTACTGTCACGACTCCCACCGAAGGTGGCTCCCCTGCCTGTTCGGGCGGTGCTCGGCAGTCGTCGTCGCCGGTCTACTAGCCGCCACCGATCCCTTTTTCCTTTTCTGTTCGTTTGGTCTTATTAGTTGCACCTGTTCCTTATTGTGTTTCTTGATTTGTCTATTCAAGCCTGTTAGGCCCGCCTAGGTTTGTGCGGGATTGTTATTCTGTTAGTTTGTGGATGTTCGATGGTATTTTGTTTTTCCGGTTGTTTTTGGGTCCGTTGTATGGGCCGGTCAGTTTATGCGCCTTGTGTGACCGTTTTTTTCCCGGGAATAAATATACATTTATTCGAACCCTCTGCTCTCTGCGCCTGACTGTTCTTTAAGGACTCTGACAATAGCTAATCATGAGATACTCAACATCAGGCAAGCAAAACCTAGAGACTTTCTTAATATTAGATTTCGTGCACCAGCTGTTATTTACAAATATACACAAACCGCCACTCCTTGTCTTACCGGAGGCAGCTGTTTTATCTTGACAATGGACAAAAAACAACACCAGCTGTACGTTATCCATGTCGTTGTTCAGCCACAACTTGGTGAAACATAAGATATTACAGTTTTTAATGTCCCATTGGTAGGATGGTCTTGATCGGAGCTCATCCCTTTTATTATCCAATGATTGCACGTTGGTTCATATGACTGATGGTAGAGGTGGATTACTCACTCGCCATCGGATCCTTACAAGGCACCCCGACCTACACTACCGTTCAAAAGTTTGGGTCACCTAGAAATGTCCTTGTTTTTTTTAATGGACAATGGACAAAAGAAATAGCTTTTGTTTCAAAAACAATGACATTTCTAAGTGACCCCAAACTTTTGAACGGTATTGTATGTCCCCGTTATCTCCGTCTCTTCATCATGCGAATGACGGGGATTTGGGACTTGTCGGGTGTCAGTAAATATTTTGTGTCCGACTCATTAAAGTAGACATTTTCATCCAGTACGAGGTGAGTAATCGCTGTCCTGATATCCAGAAGCTCTTTTCGGTCATAAGAAACAGTGGCAGAAAAATAAGTTATAAACAACACAAAAAACACACACACAGTAGCACAATTGGTTAGGAGCAGTAAAACAGCAGCCATTCTTGGATCGACTAGACTCATAACCAGGTGTTTCTTTTACGTCTGGTACGTTAGGTTAATAATGGTCCTTTTTACACATAACCTGTCCAGACTATTCATGGGGAACACTCAACCATATGTGACTCGTTTCAGTAAACTCGGCATATGTTGCGCGTCACTATTTCACAGGAGAGACATTTGAACGTAAACATTTATTTGTCATCAAAAAATTTTGGGGCAGAAATGCCTTCTGGAACATGTGAACTTTCTTTTGCCTTATTAAACTTGTATGCCATCTGTAAAAACAAATACACATTTTTAATTACGAGACTAGTTGGTTTAGCCATAGAAAAGAACAGAAGCCTTTCCACTAGCCATGATTGGCATGTTTCTGTCTATAACAAAGGCTGCTCATTAAGTATAGGTCATCTTTTCTTTTTGGAAAGATATCACGAATAACTGCAAACGTGTTGCTCTCCACTTTCTGGAGGACAAAGTTTTGGAATCAGTGAAATGCCTGGTGGAAGTAGTCGTGTCCAACAGTTTTGAGAATGACACAAATATTACTTTTCACAAAGTCTGTTGCCTCAGTTTGTATGATGGCAATTTGCATATACTCCAGAATGTTATGAAGACTGATCAAATGAATTGCAATTAATTGCAAAGTCCCTCTTTGCCATGCAAATGAACTGAATCCCCCAAAAACATTTCCACTGCATTTCAACCCTGCCACAAAAGGACCAGCTGACATCATGTCAGTGATTCTCTCGTTAACACAGGTGTGAGTGTTGACAAGGACAAGGCTGGAGATCACTCTGTCATGCTGATTGAGTTCGAATAACAGACTGGAAGCTTCAAAAGGAGGGTGGTGCTTGGAATCATTGTTCTTCCTCTGTCAACCATGGATACCTGCAAGGAAACACGTGCCATCATCATTGCTTTGTACAAAAATGGCTTCACAGGCAAGGATATTGCTGCCAGTAAGATTGCACCTAAATCAACCATTTATCGGATCATCAAGATCTTCAAGGAGAGCGGTTCAATTGTTGGGAAGAAGGCTTCAGGGCGCCCAAGAAAGTCCAGCAAGCGCCAGGACCGTCTCCTAAAGTTGATTCAGCTGCGGGATCGGGGCACCACCAGTACAGAGCTTGCTCAGGAATGGCAGCAGGCAGGTGTGAGAGCATCTGCATGCACAGAGAGGCAAAGACTTTTGGAGGATGGCCTGGTGTCAAGAAGGGCAGCAAAGAAGCCACTTCTCTCCAGGAAAAACATCAGGGACAGACTGATATTCTGCAAAAGGTACAGGGATTGGACTGCTGAGGACTGGGGTAAAGTCATTTTCTCTGATGAATCACCTTTCCGATTGTTTTTGGCATCCGGAAAAAAGCTTGACAAGGTGAGCGCTACCATCAGTCCTGTGTCATGCCAACAGTAAAGCATCCTGAGACCATTCATGTGTGGGGTTGCTTCTGAGCCAAGGGAGTGGGCTCACTCACAATTTTGCCTAAGAACACAGCCATGAATAAAGAATGGTAGCAACACATCCTCCGAGAGCAACTTCTCCCAACCATCCAGGAACAGTTTGGTGACGAACAATGCCTTTTCCAGCATGATGGAGCACCTTGACATAAGGCAAACGTGATAACTAAGTGGCTCGGGGAACAAAACATTGATATTTTGGGTCCATGGCCAGGAAACTCCCCAGACCTTAATCCCGTTGAGAACTTGTGGTCAATCCTCAAGAGGCGGTTTGGACAAACAAAAACCCACAAATTCTGAAAAACTCCAAGCATTCATTATGCAAGAATGGGCTGCCATCAGTCAGGATGTGGCCCAGAAGTTAATTGACAGCATGCCAGTGCGGATTGCAGAGCTCTTGAAAAAGAAGGGTCAACACTGAAAATATTGACTCTTTGCATCAACTTCATGTAATTGTCAATAAAAGCCTTTGACACCTATGAAATGCTTGTAATTATACTTCAGTATTTCATAGTAACATCTGACAAAAATATCTAAAGACACTGAGGCAGCAAACTTGTGAAAATTAATATTTGTGTCATTCTCAAAACTTTTGGCCACGACTGTAGACTATAGCTATGGAGATGGAGATAATTCTGGTGTTTGATTGCAAATATGCAGAGCGAGTCAAAAGAGAACACACAGAATGCTGTTATATAAAACAGCTGTCTCCGGATTGCATCTTCAAAATAAAAGCAACCGAGGCATCCGTGACAGAGAGGGAGAAGCGCTCATCCATGTATTTGGTAAGAGAGTCTAGCTCGCAACATTTTCAGATATTGTAAATTTCTAATTTTGTCAGAAAGTTGCTTTCTTTATGAGTTGGGATTATGGTTCATTGTTTTAGCTACATGTCTAAACAAAAGACCCCACTATGCAAGGTACCATTTCACTGTACCATTTACACCTTCTGTATCCTGTGCATGTGACAAATAAACATTGATTTTATTTGATATAGTGTGTGTTTACCAGAGACGGTAATATGAGGAACAACATGACCTGCACCAAAGTCAAATTAGGATATAATGTTAGGCCAAAGAGACAGTGTCCAAGTTCTAAAATGATTTGGTAGAATGCCATGCTTTATTTCGTCACACTGACAACCGTAAGCTATTTTCTGTAATTAGCTTGCCGTTAACTCGTGAATAATTATCTTGTTGTGAGTTTATTTTTCTGTAATAATGAATACAAAGAGTTAAGACGTTGTCAGCTATATGATGTGGTCATTATTTCAATTGGTTAGCCAGCTAACTTAACGTTAGCTAACAAGCTATAAATGAACCAAAACATTATTTAGAAAGTTGATTTTAGTTAACTGGTTTTCTAGATTGACATATACTAAATTCATTTTTAAACGGATGGGTTAATTTGTGTTAAAATACACCAGATATGCTATTTTGGACCACCAGGCTGCTGATGTCATGCATGTGAATCCTTAAAGAGATGGGTGGACCTAAGACTTACGAGGGTGTAAACGATGCTGACAGGGTGTAGACAAAGAAGAGCTTGCCAGTACGTGTACCAAAACATCAAAGGCCATTTTCTCAAAAGTGGGGTTACAAGTTCATCAACTTTCAAAGCAGAATTACTTTTCCATTGTTCCTCAACTGTTGTCCATGATAATTATAAAAATCTCTCTCTGAGTCTCTACTTTTTTTCAATGTAAAAAATAAATAAATCTAATTTTGCTACATAAGACCTAATCAAGCCGGTCGGTCACATATGGGCTTTCTTTACATTTGGGATTCATATTCACTATCCATAATATTTACTATTTACAGTTTAACAAGCAATGTTGTCTTGTGTCATAAACGTTATTTTCCAGAGAGCGTACGGAGTTATTTCCAAATATAACTATCCACTGCAGGGACAAAGGCACAAATAGGCTACTGGCAGTGGCTCACAAGTAATTCATGATTTGCCCATATTTACCTGACGATATTAATTTGTTACCCATTGTCACTTCATTCTTAAGTTTTACACACAATGCATAGGCATAGTTATTATTATATAGCCTTCAATGTTTTTCTAGCGCAGTACTAGTTCACATTTTCAGTCAAGGCTTTACAGTGCATTCCAAAAGTATTCAGACCCCTTGACTTTTTATACATTTTGTTAGGTTACAGCCTTATTCTAAAATGGATTAAATTGTTTCCCTCATCAATCGACACACAATACCCCATAATGAAAAAGCAAAAACAGGTTTTTAAATTTTTTCAAATGTATTAAAAATAAAAAACTGATCACATTTACATAAGAATTCCGTAATTCTCAGTACTCAGTACTTTGGCAGCAGAAACAGCCTCGAGTCTTCTTGGGTATGACGCTACAAGATTGGCACACCTGCAATTGGGGAGTTTCTCCCAATCTTCTCTGCAGATCCTCTCAAGCTCTGTCAGGTTGGATGGGTCACTACACAGCTATTTTCAAGTCTCTCCAGAGATGTTAGATCGGGTTCAATCCCGGGCTCTGGCTGAGCCACTCAAGGACATTCAGAGACTTGGCCCGAAGCCACTCCTGCATTGTCTTAGCTGTGTGTGTAACAGTACTATTCTTGCGTTGTGTACAAACAATCATCGACACAAACTCCAACTTGTAGCACCAGTCATGGAGCTTTATACTGATAGAAACAGCACAAAATTGCACGTCATGCAATGCACGGCTCACCATCCAACTCTGCACTCACACACGCTGGTTTGGTGCTTGTTCACTGGGCAATGTAGTTACCAAAATAATACAACTACAATATAATATTTTGAACAATGTACCTGATAGAAACAGCACAAAATTGCACATCATGCAATGCATGGCTCACCAGCCAACTCTGCACTCACGCACTGTACAAAATATACGAACCCCCCCACCAGACACAGTAAGTTGTTAGCTAGTATTAGCGGGAATTCTCTACAACAAAATGCACAACAAATATTCACCAAAAAACGCTGCATCTTATGTGTGATGTTCGAATAACATTTACAAACAAATTGATATAAATTGTACATTTAAATCATCACTTGGGAGTATAAAAATCACTTTTGACGTACAGTGCTTTGCAACCAACAACTTACCGCTGGTTTGGTGCTTGTTCACTGAGACGATTCTAACTGAAACATCGTCCCTCGTAAGCAAGCTACGCAAACCAGCCAATAAGATGCCATGTTGAGTAGGTGAAGGCAAGACAAAACTAAAACCAAAAACCCATTGGCTTAACAATAAAGTGGCAAGGGGAATCACCAACATGTTACATGTGCTTAAGGTCGTTGTCCTGTTGGAAGGTGAACCTTCACCCCAGTCTGAGGTCCTGAGTGTTCTGGAGGAGGTTTTCATTAAGGATCTCACTATACTTTTCTCCGTTCATCTTTAACGCGATCCTGATGAGTCTCCCAGTCCCTGCTGTTAAAAAACATCTCACAGCATGATGCTGCCACCACCATGCTTCTCCATAGGGATGGTGCCAGGTTTCCTCCAGACATGACCAGTACCGACCCATCATTCAGGGCAACCCCCCCGACCAATTTTTTGTTAATAAAGTTGCATAAAAACATGGTCTCTTTTTTCCTTTCTTGAGTAAGGCAGCTCCAAAATGCAGGTGTTTCAGCCTAGCTCAGTGCTTTGTGGTGGTGGGGCAGGGCGTGGAAAATGATTCAATCTTGTTTTTTTCAGACTTACCAGTTGTTTTGAAAGTACCATAAATCTAGAGAATGCCAGACTTTGATGACAAAGTTTAATGACAGAATTTGCCCACGATCCTACGGTTCTGACTTGGAGTACAGTGAGAGCACTGTAAAAACAGCTCATGTTCTGAATTCTGTCCCTGTACATTTCAAAGTGTTGAACAAATAGTTCTATTGACTATGTCCATCCAAGCTCGCTTACTTATGTCTTCATCGAAATTACGGATTGCCTCTTATCCGCTTGTTGTCCCCTTATGCCATAGTTTGTACATCTCAATTGTCAGTAGAAACCACATTTGTTAAGCAAGTCAACCATGTCAGCTATGTTTTTTTTTAAAGGCTGTAAATGAGGCTGAATGAACTGTTTCGCTGCCAGACAAGGCTCAGCTGATAGCCAGGTGTAGCAGTGGTAAGCTGTTGGGATTCTGCTGTTGGGACAGGTTTATGGAGGCCCTAACAGCTTGTGGGCACCGTTTGTCACTGTTATAGTGCAATTAATGTATTGTTTGTGTTGTGTTGTGTGGTGTGGTGGCTTTGCTGGCATGTATCCTAAAATGTATATATTTTTTTTGCCCCACCAGGACTTACATGCTAAAATCATCCACTGGACTTGACACTTGGCATTCAGGCCAAAGAGTTCAATCTTGCTTTAATCAAACCAGAGAATATTGTTTCTCGTGGTCTGAGAGTCCTTTACGTGCCTTTTGGCCAACTCCAAGCGGGCTGCCATGTGCCTTTTACTGAGGAGTGGCTTCCGTCTGGCCACTCTAACATAAAAGCCTGATTGGTGGAGTGCTGCAGAGATGGTTATCCTTCTGGACGGTTCCCCCATTTCCACAGAAGAACATCGGGTTTTTGGAGACCTCCCTGACCAAGGCCCTTCTCCTTCGATTGCTCAGGTTGGCCGGGCGTTCCAACCTTCTTCCATTTAGGAATGATGGAGGCCACTGTATTCATGGGGACTTTCAATGCTGCAGAAATGATTTGGTACCCTTCCCCATATCTGTGGCTCGACACAATCCTGTCTCGGCACTCTACTGACAATTCCTTTGACTTCATGTTTTTTTTAAATCTAACATGCACTGTCAACTGTGGGACCTTATATAGACAGGTGTGTGCCTTTCCAAATCATGTCCAATTAATTGAATTTGCCACAGGTGGACTCCAATCAATTTTGAGTCTCATAGCAAAGGGTCTGAACACTTATGTACGTAAATAAGGTATCTGTTTTTTAATTTGTAATACATTTGCAAAAATGTATCACAATTGGTACCCTTCCCCAATATTCTAAACCTGTTTTTGCTTTGACATTATGGGGTATTGTATGTAGATTCATGAGGGGAAAAAACTATTTAATCAATTTTAGAATAATACTCTGAATACTTTTCAAATACACTGTATAACAATGTGCACCTTTCATTGTCATTCCCAGCCGATACAGATACTGTGCCTATCGCCATTTTGTCAATGGGTAATGGAAGAGGGCTACCTTGGAAACATGTCAGAGTTGTCATGTCTTCCTATGTGGTGTCCCATATACAACAAGAGTTATCTGATCCTAGTGCAGAATATACAGGGTTTCTCCCTCCCCATAGTGACTGATACCATTCAATAATACAAAAGGAAGTACAGTAAAAGTTGTCTGGTAAAATGTTAATGCCAAGTGCCAGGTCTCTCTCCCTTCAGAGACATCAGTACCAAGCCCGTCTGTCAGTCTGGACTTCATCACATCGTCTTGCAAGTCTCCATGTGCTGGCTCTATATGTTTCTATGAACACATATACACATCGCCAATGTTCTATTACCAATGGCAATTTGGATAGGTAATATCTGGATAGGTCATATCTGACACAATTTGAACAGGTCAGATAAAACCTACCCAATTATCCTCTCCCCTGCTGTTGGTGAGCAAGCAAGAGGTGAGGCTGGAGGTAATGTTTTTGCCATAGCCACATTGATGGGTAATAGCAGCGTAGGTAAGCTTCTGGTACCTCAAAGATACTGGTCGGTAACACACACACAACATGCTGATGAGGGACCAATTGCTGGTCTTCTCCATGCTGCATGTTTGGCTGCAGACTGGACATCGCTCGAACAACTGCAGCATGCATCTTATGAGGTGTTGTTGACTGGGAGGGCCTGTGAGAGGGTGATATAATAGACAGCCAAGTGGTAAATTACATTTTGTTCTAAAGAAAGGACAAAGCTTTTTGCTAATGCACTTCACAACCAAAATGACTCTACTGGTTGTGTCTGCATGGCTATGGAATTAGCCTAATAGTTTATCAAGACATTTATTTTTTTATAGAACTTTTCAAATATACATAACGAGATGCATAACCAGCAGTCTATGGTCTAGCTACCGGTATACTCACCAACACTGCACTGGGGACCAATGAACTCCAACCACCTATTCTGCATGATAGGGTCCTTCAGCAGGGCATGCAAACCATAATTGGTCAATACGTATAGGGCTTTTCAGTCTCAGACGGCCGTGATCTTTCGAATGCGTTGGGTGTGATAAAACAACAGAGCCCCATTCATTGAAGGGAAGCGAAGTGGGTGTAGGGGCACAATAAGAGCTAGGACGCTAATATTTATGTAAACTCTACACAGTTGTGTTATGTGAGTCTCACATAAGCTGATACCAGCGGATACTGCTGAGGGGAGGACAGCTCATAATGGAATGGAATGGAATGGAGTCAATGCAAATGATATCAAACACGTGGTTTCCATGCCATTACTATGAGCCAACCTTTCCTCAGCAGCCTCTACTGGCTGATACCCCATTTCATGGGTGCACAATCCATAGGTAAGTCTGTACAGTATTAGTATGTACCCAATGCAATTGTAAAGTCTATTACATTCACATTGTGATTTCAACAGATAAATTTTTTTTGTGTCAAATTAACTAATTATTGTCTTTTGTTGAATTTATATAACAACATCCCGACCTTCTTTAGCATTTGTCCAGATATGACGATTCCACTATTTGTATCCGTCTGAATCACTTTCAATGGTGACATTTTTATATTGAAGGCAAACCGCAAATTCCACGATTGTGGCTAGTCTTTATTGTAGCTAGCTTCACACAGGTGTGCACTGCAGAGTGGTTGACATATCTCAAATCAAACTTTATTTGTCTCACGCGCCGAATACAACAATTGTAGACCTTACCGTGAAATGCTTACTTACAAGCCCTTAACCAACAGCGCAGTTCAAGAAGAGTTAAGAAAATATTTAACAAATAAACTAAAGTTAAAAAAAAAATTTTTTTTAAGTAACACAATAACGAGCCTATATACAGGATAACGAGGCTAACGCTTCGATCACACCGACAGTGTCTTGCATTTTGGTACAACAGAATTACATTAATTTCCAATGAAATGTTGCATGTGCCTTGCAGCATTGCGTTGCAGAGGCAGTTGCAGTGGGTTCGGTGTGGTGCATACCTTGGATTTATCGAACATATGAGTCAAACTGTATGTGTAGACGGCTTGACAGAAATGGTAGCAGAAGGTGAACGTTGAACTATTGTTGCATACATATCCAGATGCTGGGAACTATTTTGGTGTGTTAGAAGCGTAACACATGGCAGGGTTGTTAGATCGGCACCGTTGATCTGCACACATTTGGATGAAAATGTCAAGAAGACAGGAGAAGGAGCGTACTGGAATGTACTATGAATGTTAGAAACTGGTGAGTTTTTCCTGATACTAGCAAGCATGCATTTGCACACTGCAGTCAGTGCACAACAAAGCCAGAAGCGCTGTTTGTTTACATGTAACCAGATGCATGCCAGCAAAGCCACTATACAACACAACACTAAACAATACATTAATTTCACTATAAAGGTGACAAACCGTGCCCACAAACTGTTAGGGCCTAAATGAAGCTGTCCCAACAGCAGAGCTTTCTTTTCAGCACCATGGAGTGAACCCTTACCACCGCTACACCTGGCTATCAGCGAAGCAAACATTCTAAAAAACAGTTTTTGCTTCGTCATTATGGGGTATTGTGTGTAGATTGATTAGGAAAATAAACAATTTAATACATTTTAGAATAAGGCTGTAACATAACAAAATGTGGAAAAAGTCAAGGGGTCTGAATACTTTCTATCAATATTCAGTTGGTTTATACTTACTAGTTGAAGATCCTTGACTTCATCTTACTCTACATTGACAAAATATATAATGTATTTATGAGTCCTCCTCTGCCATCTCTGCCTAGCACCTGCACCAATGTTCCCTCAAAACATTTTCGGCACTGAGCAAATTTTAGGTCTGCTGAGCGCAAACTTGAGCATTGTGTAAATTCTGTGCAACTTCCAGCACACGTTTACTGTAAACACTGAGGCTGTACCGGATTTAAGTCACAGTTTCAGTGGTGGTCAAGTAAATATAATGGCTAATGTGGCTGTTTGATCATAATGTAGACTTACCAGTGTGGCCTATCATCATAAACAATAGAGAAATGTATCCCATAACATTTTACCATGGAAATAGATGTTCTATCATTCAGCCAACAGTGGTGTCCAATGTTGGCCTTTGAAAAAAACATGCAGGGCTTCACATTAACGTGTTCATCCACTTGTCCTTCAGACATGGAGGTGACTGAACATGTTGTGGTGTTTGATGCAATAAACCACTTCACAAAAAAATGCATTGTTATTCCCATACTATCATTATAGAGAATCAGACAAATGATGCTACCATCTGCCTATTGGCTCCTTCGTTTATTCAAGCCTGTCTCAAAATGTAAAAACGTTGTGCTCTTGTAGAATCATATCACTCTCCCATTGCTGACTACAAATGATCTATAACTGGGCTAATAACTCACTAACTAGCAAAGGATATGAACAAATGTGCACACGTGGCTACATGTACTTTATCTCTCACTTTGATCTCAAAACGGGCTGAGTCGTGCATATCAATGTAATAGAATCTTCTTTCAATGCTTTCTGCCTAAAACAAAATCTCTTGCCTATTTAAAAAGAAAAGAACATTCTAACTCTACCACCCCTTCCCTAATTGGAGTAAACTAATGGACAACTACACTTAGGCTTCTACTTCCAGTTTATACATACTATTTACATTTTATGGGCACAGTGTATTTAACAATAGTTATCTTTTGTTTGTTTTTAATCCCATTCAGTTAACCTCAACCTCTCCAATCTATCCCTGAAGACCATCCAGTTTGATTTCTATTTGCCATATATATTTAACTGTGCTGTTTCACAAAAGTTCTGAACCTATATACATTTTACGAACACAGTATATTTTACAATAGTCTTTTTGATGTTGTTAGTCCTACCCTTCAGCTCCTCTCCTCATCTATCTCAACACCATCCATTTTCTTTCTTCTAATTACCATAACTGACATTATATAGACAGGTGTGTGCTTTTCCAAATCACGTACAATGAATTGAACTTTAAACTACAAAAATAAAGAGTAGTACATTCCATATTTAAACTCCAAGTAATGTATTGGGTATTTACCAAAGTTTTGGCGTCACTGTGCTTTCTTCAGGGTAATGTCATGAATACTTGAACCAGGTTGTGTAGACAAACAGTGCAATTAGTGCAACCAATGACAATAGTGAGGGGTGTGTCATAATGATTAAGTTAATTAGAATGAATTAGTGAAACTATTATTTTTTTATGGCATATAAAATGTATTAGGATATTGTCATCACATAGAAACATAATTGAATATTGTACATATGTCACGCGACAGGTCTTATGAACCTGTCTTCAATGACAATCCATCAAGCCACTATGAGGTCTACCTGTGTTGATTCTAAGCTTCCTGGAGCAACCGGAAGTGATAAAATCACCCTAAAAGTGTTTGCCATACCCAACCAGCAGTTTGTGATATATAGTGCATTCAACCCTGTGTAAATCAGTCAGTTCTTAACGTATAGACTTAAAACTCAGGATTCTGTAAAAGCTTACCCCGATCAGGATATGTATTTACTTATAGCTTCCTGTGCCAACCGGAAGTGCCTTAAAATGGGGTCATAGGTGCTGTTTCGAAGGTTTAAAAAAGTCAGATCTTTCCAAAACTTTAAATGTGTGAATCGGTCAACCCTCATGAACTGTAAATCAGTCATTTCTCTAAACAGATGTCAAAGAAAAGCTCTCACACACACACACACACACAGCAAGGATGGAGTGAAAAAGTATGGTGCTTAAAACTTCTTCTCAATAGGGGGTGCTGTTTGCACTTTGTAATAATTTCGTTCCCAAATTAAACTGCCTCGTACTCAATTCTTGCTCGTACAATATGCATATTATTATTACTATTGGATAGAAAACACTCTCTAGTTTCTAAAACCGTTTGAATTATATCTGTGAGTAAAACAGAACTCGAGTTGGAGCCTTTTTCCTATGTGGATGTGAGAATGCTGAATTCTGCAAGCTGTTCCCAGGTCAGTTTATTAATTTGCCTGTCTTCTATTGGTTGAGATGCACTTCATACGCCTTCCCCTGGATGTCAGCGAATAGTGAGATTTGAAATGGAGTCTCTAGGCAGATCTGAGAGGTTATAAATGGCTTGGGAACGAAGGGTCCGGTCTTTGTTCACTTCGCTCTGACGCAGGAAGGACCTTGGCATGTCGTACTAGAAAGCTCCGGTTATAGCTCTTAGATATATCCGGCTCTGTTTTTATTCGATATAGCTGTTAAAGACATCATAATGTTGTTATTTTAAACCGAGTTATATCAGTTTATGTCAGTATATTGCGATTTTCGGGTATTTATTTGTGTTGCGTTCTAGGGAGTTGGGGATGTCTGGCCCACATGGCTAATGTTTACTGCTAATTGCAACGTTGAAGACTACATTCTACAACCGAGCAACGATTCTTTTGGACAAAGGACAACTTTCCCAAGATTCTGATGGAAGCACATCAAAAAGTAAGAACTATTTATGCTGTTAATTCGTTGTTCTGTTGAAAAATGTAAAATGCATAATCCGCCATTAATTTCCGTGCGGTCTCGCTTTAACGCACGCTGTATGTCGTAGTAACGTTAATTTAAAAAATGTAACACAGCGATTGCATTAAGAACTAATGTATCTTTCATTTGCTGTCCAACCTGTATTTTTTAGTCAAGTTTATGATTAGTTATCGATTAGAATAGGTGCCTCTCCCAAGATTTCTCCCGACATTTTGTTGGCAGCTTGGCTACTTTTCTCATTGTATAACCACGATTTGTGCCGCTACATATGCACATTTTCGAACAAACCCTATATGCATTGTGTAATATGATGTTACAGGACTGTCATCTGAAGAAGTTTATGAAGGTTAGTCAAAAATTATATATCTTTTGCTTGCTTGTTACGATCGCTAACCTTTGCTGCTGGTAAATGGCTTGTGTTTCTGGCTATTGTGGTAAGCTAATATAATGCTATATTGTGTTTTCGCTGTAAAACACTTAAAAAATCAGAAATATTGGCTGGATTCACAAGATCTTTGTCTTTCATTTGCTGTACACAGCGTACAGCAAATGAAAGACAAAGATCTTGTGAATCCAGCCAGTATTTTTCAGAAATGTTTTATGATGAGTATTTAGGTAATTCACGTTGCTCTCTGTAGTTATTCTAGTCGCTTTGGTGAGAGTTGTGATCGTGGCTGCAATGGTAAACTATGATTTATACCTGAAATATGCAAATTTTTCTAACAAAACATATGCTATACAATAAATATGTTATCAGACTGTCATCTGATGAAGTTGTTTCTTGGTTAGTGGCTATTTATATCTTTATTTGGTCGAATTTGTGATAGCTACCTATGCAGGAAAAAAATGGTGGAGTAAAAAAAGTTGTGTCTTTTGCTAACGTGGTTAGCTAATAGATTTACATATTGTGTCTTCCCTGTAAAACATTTTAAAAATCAGAAATGATGGCTGGATTCACAAGATGTGTATCTTTCATCTGGTGTCTTGGACTTGTGATTTAATGATATTTAGATGCTAGTATTTACTTGTGACGCTATGCTAGGCTATGCTAGTCAGCTTTTTTACTGATGGGGGTGCTCCCGGATCCGGGATTGTGTGGAAGTAGAGGATAAAGACACAGAGCCTTAAATGCTTTTAGGGGGGATCCAGACTTCCATACCCGCTCTGGGAGCACTATACTACCGCCCCAAATCAATGGGTGCTGGCCTGAGTGATTTATGGAGGTTTTCAAAAAATATTCTAAGTCCAAACTTTTCGTGCACCTGGTATTTTTTTGGGGTTACCAGGCGTCATTTTTCAAAACGGTTGAAATTGCTTTTAGGGGGCATCCAGAGTGTCGCATGACCGGATGAGGTAACTATTCTTGTTCTTCTTGTAACTTTCCGGTAGGCTAGAAGCTTTCCGGTGTTTTGCTGCTCGACACAGGTCGACGCAGGTATTGCACTTGATTTATCGTTATCGTAACCGTAGGTGTAGCCAAGTGGAAATACGAAAGCTTTCTAGCTATTTCGCACTGACGGTAATTTGAACACAAGAACGTTTTTAGTGAAAAGGTGCTTACACTCAGAGCCATGTATTTACACTCAGCCACCCTAGCCTATACATGGAACTACAACCGAATAAAACACCATTAGCCATCATGCATTGCTTACATTCATTCTATACTGAAAAGTCTGTTCACAAAAGTCGAAAACAGTACATATAGGCATAAAACCACAATGTTTTAATAGGGATTAAATAAAGACAATATATATATAACCTCTTATGGTTATATGGTTAAAAAAAGACAAAATATCTATATATTCATAACGTAAAATAAATAAATACAGGCGATCGCGTCTATGGTTGTTGCAACGGCTTGTGTGTCGCCTACTGGTTAAATTCGTGTCTTTTCGCACGAATTAAGTAGCACAGAAATTCGTGTATTTTCAAACGAATTGAACCACCCCAAAAATGCACAAAAACGCACGAAATCTGCTGAAATACATTTTGTACATACAGTGGGGCAAAAAAGTATTTAGTCAGCCACCAATTGTGCAAGTTCTCCCACTTAAAAAGATGAGAGAGGCCTGTAATTGTCATCATAGGTACACTTCAACTATGACAGACAAAATGAGAAAAAAAAATCCAGAAAATCACATTGTAGGATTTTTAATGAATTTATTTGCAAATTATGGTGGAAAATAAGTATTTGGTCACCTACAAACAAGCAAGATTTCTGGCTCTCACAGACCTGTAACTTCTTCTTTAAGAGGCTCCTCTGTCCTCCACTCGTTACCTGTATTAATGGCACCTGTTTGAACTTGTTATCAGTATAAAAGACACCTGTCCACAACCTCAAAGAGTCACACTCCAAACTCCACTATGGCCAAGACCAAAGAGCTGTCAAAGGACACCAGAAACAAAATTGTAGACCTGCACCAGGCTGGGAAGACTGAATCTGCAATAGGTAAGCAGCTTGGTTTGAAGAAATCAACTGTGGGAGCAATTAATAGGAAATGGAAGACATACAAGACCACTGATAATCTCCCTCGATCTGGGGCTCCACGCAAGATCTCACCCCGTGGGGTCAAAATGATCACAAGAACGGTGAGCAAAAATCCCAGAACCACACGGGGGGACCTAGTGAATGACATGCAGAGAGCTGGGACCAAAGTAACAAAGCCTACCATCAGTAACACACTACGCCGCCAGGGACTCAAATCCTGCAGTGCCAGACGTGTCCCCCTGCTTAAGCCAGTACATGTCCAGGCCCATCTGAAGTTTGCTAGAGAGCATTTGGATGATCCAGAAGAAGATTGGGAGAATGTCATATGGTCAGATGAAACCAAAATAGAACTTTTTGGTAAAAACTCAACTCGTCGTGTTTGGAGGACAAAGAATGTTGTGTTGCATCCAAAGAACACCATACCTACTGTGAAGCATGGGGATGGAAACATCATGCTTTGGGGCTGTTTTTCTGCAAAGGGACCAGGACGACTGATCCGTGTAAAGGAAAGAATGAATGGGGCCATGTATCGTGAGATTTTGAGTGAAAACCTCCTTCCATCAGCAAGGGCATTGAAGATGAAACGTGGCTGGGTCTTTCAGCATGACAATGATCCCAAACACACTGCCCGGGCAACGAAGGAGTGGCTTCGTAAGAAGCATTTCAAGGTCCTGGAGTGGCCTAGACAGTCTCCAGATCTCAACCCCATAGAAAATCTTTGGAGGGAGTTGAAAGTCCGTGTTGCCCAGCAACAGCCCCAAAACATCACTGCTCTAGAGGAGATCTGCATGGAGGAATGGGCCAAAATACCAGCAACAGTGTGTGAAAACCTTGTGAAGACTTACAGAAAACGTTTGACCTCTGTTATTGCCAACAAAGGGTATATAACAAAGTATTGAGATAAACTTTTGTTATTGACCAAATACTTATTTTCCACCATAATTTGCAAATAAATTCATTAAAGATCCTACAATGTGATTTTCTGGATTTTTTTTTCTCATTTTGTCTGTCATAGTTGAAGTGTACCTATGATGACAATTACAGGTGCCTCTCATCTTTTTAAGTGGGAGAACTTGCACAATTGGTGGCTGACTAAATACTTTTTTGCCCCACTGTATATGCGCAAATTGAATTTGAGGCTGGGCTGGATGTTTACATACACTAAGTTCCCCCTCCACCAAGTACTTTTGTTAAACAGAAAACCCAAACCAATGGCAGCAGATTTACAAGGTCTGCTAAGAGAGGTAATTTTGTAATTTTTATTAGGATCCCCATTAGCTAACGCCGTACCACTAGCTAATCTTCCTGGGGTCCAACACCAATTAACAAGACATTACAAACAACCACAATAAAGACTTCACAAACATTCAAAATGTAGACAATACAGATAATTAAAATACCTGACAGGAAACACATTTAACATTCAGTTGATGCTTTCTATTTGATGTCCAGTCATATGGTCTGTCGCATTAGATGTTATTTAATTTTTTTCTTGAAGGTGGATTTACTTTTTACCTGAGAAATATGGATTGGTAAAGTTCCATTCAGCTATATGGCTCTATACAAAACTATAGATTTCAGGCGATTTGTCCTTGGCATGGGTTGTTTTAGCTGCACTGAATTTGCCTGTCTGGGTTGGTGGTTATGCATGTTGCTAGTACAGTTGAAGTCGGAAGTTTACATACACTTAGGTTGGAGTCATTAAAACTAATTTTTCAACCACTCCACAAATTTCTTGTTAACCATCTATAGTTTTGGCAAGTCGGTTGGGACATCTACCTTGTGCATGACATAAGTAATTTTTCCAACAATTGTTTATAGACAGATTATTTCACTTATAATTCACTGTATCACAATTCCAGTGGGTCAGACGTTTACATACACTAAGTTGACTGTGCCTTTGAACAGCTTGGAAAATTCCAGAAAATGACGTCATGGCTTTAGAAGCTTCTGATAGGCTAATTGACATCATTTGAGTCAACTGGACATGTACCTGTGGATGTATTTCAAGGCCTACCTTCAAACTCAGTGCCTCTTTGCTTGACATCATGGGAAAATCAAAAGAAATCAGCCAAGACCTCAGAAAGAAAATTGTATACCTCCACAAGTCTGGTTCATCCTTGGGAGCAATTTCCAAACGCTTGAAGGTACCACGTTCATCTGTACAAACAATAGTACGCAAGTTTAAACACCATGGGACCATGCAGCCGTCATACCGCTCAGGAAGGAGACGCGTTCTGTCTCCTAGAGATGAACGTACTTTGGTGCGAAAAGTGCACATCAATTCCAGAACAACAGAAAAGGAGCTTGTGAAGATGCTGGAGGAAAATTGTACAAAAGTATCTATATCCACAGTAGAACAAGTCCTATATCGACATAACCTGAAAGGCAGCTCAGCAAGGAAGAAGCCACTGCTCCAAAACCGGCATAAAAAAACCTGACTACGGTTTGCAACTGCACATGGGGACAAAGACCATCTTTTTTAGAGAAATGTCCTCTGGTCTGATGGAATAAAAATAGAACTGTTTGGCCATAATGACCATCGTTATGTTTGGATTAAAAAGGGGGAGGCTTGCAAGCTGAAAAACACCATCCCAAACGTGAAGCACGGGGGTGGCAGCATCATGTTGTGGGGGTGCTCTGCTGCAGGAGGGACTGGTGCACATCACAAAATAGATGGCATGATGAGGGAGGAAAATTATCAAATCAAATCAAGTTTATTTTATATAGCCCTTCGTACATCAGCTAATATCTCGAAGTGCTGTACAGAAACCCAGCCTAAAACCCCAAACAGCAAGCAATGCAGGTGTAGAAGCATGGCGGCTAGGAAAAACTCCCTAGAATGGCCAAAACCTAGGAAGAAACCTAGAGAGGAACCAGGCTATGAGGGGTGGCCAGTCCTCTTCTGGCTTTGCCGGGTGGAGATTATAACAGAACATGGCCAAGATGTTCAAAATATTCATAAATGACCAGCATGGTCAAATAATAATCAGGAATAATTGTCAGTTGGCTTTTCATAGCCGATCATTAAGAGTTGAAAACAGCAGGTCTGGGACAGGTAGCACGTCCGGTGGACGTTATGTGGATATATTGAACCAACATCTCAAGACATCAGTCAGGAAGTTAAAGCTTGGTCGCAAATGGGTCTTCCAAATGGACATTGACCCCAAGCATACTTCCAAAGTTATGGCAAAATGGCTTAAGGACAACAAAGTCAAGGTATAAGAGTGGCCATCACAAAGCCCTGACCTCAATCCCATAGAAAGTTTGTGGGCAGAACTGAAAAGGCATGTGCGAGCAAGGAGACCTACAAACCTGACTCAGTTACACCAGCTCTGTCAGGAGGAATGGGACAAAATTCAACCAACTTATTGTGGGAAGCTTGTGGAAGGCTACCCAAAACATTTGACCCAAGTTAAACAATTTAAAGGCAATGCTACCAAATACTAATTGAGTGTGTGTAAACTTCTGACCCAATGGGAATGTGATGAAATAAATAAAAGCTGAAATAAATCATTCTCTCTACTATTATTCTGACATTTCACATTCTTAAAATAAAGTGGTGATCCTAACTAACCTAAGACAGGGCATTTTTACTAGGAGTAAATGTCAAGAATTGTGAAAAACTGAGTTTAAATGTATTTGGCTAAGGTGTATGTAAACTTCCGACTTCAACTGTACTATTCCCACAGTAGCACCAGGTAAGCCTCAGAGCAGTACCCAGGTAGCAGTTTAGAGGTTATTGTGACTTGCTCAAAGCCACAAGGGCAGAAGGGTTGGAACCAGACCTGTCTGTAAATAATATATTTCAAATACTCTATCTGTGGTTGATGATTTAGCTTGCCTGGCACAATGAAACCATTGTAGTAGTCCCATAAGAGCAAACCTCATCTTTCTGGCACTCACTCCAGACAGGCTCAACACTATTTGAACCCAGGTCAGAGCAATTGATGGCATTGTAACATGTTGAGTAACTGCCTGATATCTGAAAACATATACTAGATCAAGTCAATCACATTTCATTTATAAAGCCCTTTTTACGTCAGCGGTGGTCAGGAATTGCTTTGCTGATACCGACCTAAACCCCATTGAGCCAGAAGCTTATGCCTTGGCTTTAGCTCAGCAAAGACTAATACAGCCTTGTGGTGCACAATACTAATCCAGTCAGTGACACCAGCAACAATACTGTTCACTCAGAACAGACTTTAAATAATTTGACTTAATAATAATTTACAGTAATGAAAAAATAACTTATTTTGAAGTTTTTGGGGGAATGATGTTAAAATATGAAGGTTGTTATGCATGATGATACCTTAAACATTCACAAAGTGTTACATAAACTATTTATGTACGCAAATTGGGCGAGGAGCTTCTTTCTAACCAGCAACATGTGGGTATCACTTGTGAACATGTACATTCCTGAGTGTGATGCCTGACTCAACATGTCTAATTGTTACTATCTCACGCCTTCTTGACTAATAAGGACTGTTGCCCTGGATGTATCAGTTATACTTGCCAGGTGTAAACACATCACAGGTTTTAGAGAGAATGTTTATCTTCAAAATTGTGATTTTCTTTTTTAGGGTGTGTCGAGCTTTAAGACTCATTTTCCACCAGCCTATTCACGGAGACAGTGCTGTGAGTGCGGCTCTGTTCGCCTCAACAATGTGAAAAGCCCTTTATAGGTTTTACAACTTTAGCACATCCAGAATTGGAGTCAGAATCAAATACAAATATAGGATATATACAGGATATACAGGATTTTTCCTAAAACTTAACCAGTCAGGTGCATTTATAACCTTTATTTATACTATTCAACTAACATTATTGTTCTGATGCGTTCCGTTACACCTCTGTGAAGTGGATTATTTCCATAGAACTCCATCCTGTTAATACAATGGCTACTTGCTATAGTAAACTAAACTAACACATGTACTGGTAGAAATGTATTCAGTTTAGAGATGTATTGTTATCTTGCAGAGGGCAAAATCCCCAGTCAGAGCGTGTTGGCAAGTTGCCTCACACGTGTCAGTGTTTTGACCAGTGATTTTTTTAGGCACACATTCCAACTGTCACGTCTACACCCACTTGTATTGAACCGATTGTAAAAATTTATATTCATCAGATGTGAATTTTACAACTTAATCTTACACTTAACATAATTTGGATATTTGAACTGTGATTTCATGTTTTCTAATGATTTATTGTTGTCTTAGGTGTTGCCGTCCACCAATAACTACACCGTTCTGTGACTTGCCACACCCTAAACAATCATGGTTGATTAAACACTGGTTTGGTTTGTCATTAGATCACATCATAAAATTGAATGATTTTTCAGGAGTTATATCACTCCCTGACAGCTTTCTGACGTCTCCTATGAAGTTTAAGGTGTTTGAGTTTCTTTTAGAATCTGTTCTATTGAACATACCTCTACATCCATAACAAGGAACATCCTACTTGTTTTATGTTTGAATGCCATGGTATGACATGGAAGATGGTATTAGTATTTACTTGATGCTTTTTTCAAAAGCAACATACAGTAGAGCATGCATACATTTTTGTGTGGCTGACCCCAGAGGGAACCAAACCCACGGCCCTGGCATTGCAGGTGCTAACTCTACATAATGGTTCATAACGGCCCTTTGAAACTTTGCTAGCTCTCATCAATTCAGACATGTTAGAATGCACTTTCAAAGTATTTGGACCGAGCCTATATGGTGAGCTCAAAAGTATTGGGACAGTGACAATTTTGTTGTTTTGGCGCTGTACTTCAGCACTTTGGATTTGAAATGATACAATGACTAAGAGGTTAGTGCAGATTGTCTGCTTTAATTTGAGGGTATTTTTATCCGTATCGGGTGAACCGATTAGAAATTCAAGCACTTTTTATACATAGTCCCCTCATTTTAAGGAACCAAAAGTATTGGGACAAATGTACTTATATATGTATTGAAGTAGTAAAAAGTTAAGTATTTGGTCCCATATTCATAGCACGCAATGACTACATCAAGCTTGTTACTCAACACATTTGTTGGAAGCATTTGCTGTTTGTTTTGGTTTTGTTTCAGATTATTTTGTGCCCAATAGAAATTAATGGTGTAACCTATTAATTGAGCACAAACTATAATCTCTCAGACACACAGCGAATCCACAAGATATCCAAACCTTTGTCACAGCTCTTAATGAATCGGATGCAGAGAAAAAGCAAAGCACTAAGTTGGTGAATTTAGTGGAACACTGCCCATTTGTAACAAGCATGGTAACAAGTATTCGTTGATACACTTCTGTAATTACAGACCGCAATTACTACCAGGTACATGTTGTTATTACAGTGTAACAATGAGTCGCTACAACGCTTGTTAGTGTAATTACACATGTAGATACTCTGTAATAAGGACCCCTTAAAAGGAAGTGTTACTGTGAATTTGTCCCAATACTTTTGGTCCCATAAAATAGGGGACTATGTACAAAAAGGCTGTAATTTTGTAAACGGTTCACCCGATATGGATGAAAATACCCTCAAATTATAGCTGACACTTTAACCTCATAGTCATTGTATCATTTCAAATCCAAGACATTTGTCACCGTCCCAAATCCAATACATTTGTCACTGTCCCAATACTTTTGGAGCTCACTGTATGTTGAACAATAACTAACCAGATCCTGATTATTTGGCTCCCTCTTGCTGTAGAGTCAAAATATGACTACAATAGTGAAACATTCTGTATTGTTTGACTGATGGAGGTTGTCTTTGTCCATTCATCATTTCTTCACATAAACCTTTCAGGAGACTGAGTTAAAGTGCCACTCCAGTCTCCCTTTCACCTCATTTTACACCTGATTTACTTAAAAGGCACATCAGAATTTAGTACCACAGTATGAGTCATAATATCCATAAAACCTGGCGGTAAAGCCCAGAAATGGTTCCAATCATTTTTCCATATAAATTTTTCCATAAGGGATTTTAGAACTACTTCATAAGGTCTTAGTTTGTCAGTGTTAGTTTTTCAATTTAAGTAATTAGTTACTATTTAAAATAAGCTTGTTACATTTAAACATGATTTCCCTTTATATTTTATTTGAGCCCCCCCAAAAATTTCAAATCACTTCCCCTAAGTTCACGCTCTTCATGTTTCTTCAAGAACATTCTGGCAGGAAGCTAGCTAGCAAGATATCAGAGACAACAGCCTTTACATTGTGGAAGTATTCATATTATTTTTAATATGTAGGAGAAAATGAGAAAAACGATAATACAATGCAAAAGGTGCCTCGGGGATAATCGCCTGTCAGCTGCAAAGAACTCAACTTCAAATATCAAGAAGCACCTTCAGGCCAAGCACAGCTCCACAAGACTGGTGGAGAAAGACCCAAGCCAGCCGATTGACGTTGATGCTGAGTATGACAGTTTTTCTGCTCCAAAACAACAAAAGTTTGATTTCTGTTCGGCTAAACCTGTCTCCCCGAGAACTAAATGAAAATGTATGCGTCTTTGATGATTGTAAGTCATTTCTGTGATCACATGCCATTTATTTCAATGCATTATTTGGATTTATTTGACAGTTTGCATTCGTTGTCAGCAGTTCAGTGTGCAGGTTATTTAAATGTTCATGTCGATACTTCAAGTCGGGTTTGTTGTGACTTAGTAGGCTGTATTTAGTGACTTTCATAAAGCTGCCTAAATGTTGTTTTTGATTCATGGACAATGTTCCTTTGATGCGTTGGATTTAGCAAGATTTATTTATTTGTGATGCAACACTTTTCTTTGCATTCATCAGACATTTAGATAGTTTAAGGTAGGATTTTGATAGAACACTTGGACAAAGGCAATTTTTTATACATCTTTCTTTATTATCATAATGTGTATACATTTCTCCTCCATCACGCATTTTTTGTGGAACAGTTACATTTCAATAGGCTGCTGAACTACAAAGGCCAAATAATAATCAGATAAAAAAAATACAAGACATTGTTTCTTTCAAAATACACATTTGAATTTACTTAAAGAACTGAAAAAACTATTGGGAAATCTGACAGAGATCTCGGTCTTGAGCTCTCCCGTGATATCTGATGACATCAGTGCTGCCTACAGTGTGGCACATTGACAACCCTTTAGGTGCTGAGCGTAACGTTCTACTTTGAATATCCCGCGAGTACTAAGTAGGCAAGACATTCTAAGGTAGTGTGCACCCTCTACTGGTCATAACAATGACTAACATGCACGCCCAAGGCATTTGAAGAGGGTTTTCTGTTTTTGGTAACACAAATGTAATGTAACGACTAACGATTTACTTTCCACAGTAAGTAATGGTGTAATATAACAAATTACTTTTAAATAGCAATAGACCTTAGGAAAAGCATTCCTGATGAAGTTGGTTGAGAGAATGCCAAGTGTGTGCAAAGCTATCATCAAGGCAAAGGGTGGATACTTTGAAAATATATTTTGATATGTTTAACACTTTTTTGGTTACTACATGATTCCATATGTGTTATTTCATAGTTTGGATGTCTTCACTATTATTCTACAATGTAGAAAATAGTAAAAATGAAGAAAACCCCTTGAATGAGTAGGTGTGTCCAAACTTTTGACTGGTACTATATATTCATTCAATGAAAAAACAAGTACCATTGAAGATTAATTTATTGAAACTGTAATATTAACTGGTTATATCTTGGAACAAAAAGGTAGTAACCTCATGTTACGTTCCACAGTTTCTGTGTTCAGGATGGCTTCCTGAAATTCCTCCAAGCAGCTGTTTGGTCGGCCCTATTGCTAATTGGAGCTGACCCCGCCCTCTCGTCTATGTTGGTTGTTGCTGAGAGGAGAGAGAGGAGAGAGGAGAGAGAGAAAGAGAGAGAGAGAGAGAGAGAGAGAGAGAGAGAGACTTATTATTGTTGTTTATCTTTCCAAATAGTAGTGGTATGGGTGGTAATGATAGCAGATTAATGATGGTGGTGGTAGTAGTAGTGGTAATGATGATAGTAGTTGTAGTACTGATGTAATGGTGAAGTTGACCGTTATTTTGTTATAAGTTAGTTATAGTTTCATTTTCCATATTTATATTTTTATATTTATTACATTACATTCTACTATTGACTGTTACCATTTTATTGTTATTATTTTTGTATTTAATTTGGTATTATTATTGTTTATAATTTTATTACAATGTATATTGTATACATTGTTGCTTTGGCAATATTGACACAATGTTTTTCATGCCAATAAAGCAGCTTGAATTTGAATTTGAGAGAGAGAGAGAGTTTTGAGTTTTAAATAATCTTTATTGGGTCTGGGAACCCACAAGACAATAAAAACTCATACAAAACCATAGTTACACATCAATTAAAAACACAACACCAAAGCCTCCTCCACACTAACTAAACACAACAGACTCTGAATACCCCATATACTCATAAACAGATCAATATTGTTAACCAGTTTTTAATAGGCTGTCCCCGAATAACATGTACTTTAGCCCAAATATAAACTGTTGGGAAGAGAGAACCTCTCCCAAAGCTGAGAACCAAGAAGTGATCAGGTCAATCATCCCGACCAACCTGGGACACTGTAAAAACAGATTGCCAGAGTTTCAGACTCAGCACAGAATGGACACCCTTCCCAAATTGTTGGATCCAGGTGTACCAGATGCATATTGGCTATGGATCCATGTATTATCCTCCATTGGAGGTCAGCTGTCCTCTTTTCAATAGGCAGTTTGTGAAAAAGAGGCTCTTCAAAAAGCCACATCCCTGGTGGCGTGCCGGCCTTACGGGACTTGACAAGAACTCTCCAAGCCTGCATAACAGACTCATAACATGGAGTCAGGCCAGGCAACTCACCCCCTCCAGCTTTAAGAGGAAAAGGTGCTTGTCTAATCCCAAACAGCCCGCTCTCCTCATCAATGTGAAGGCTGTTTCGACCCAGCTAGAACCGTCACTGTACAACAGTCTCTGGGCTGCTTGAAGCCGGAAAGCCATGATCCTGGAAGAAATGTCCACCCTTGTGCAGTGGCAGGTACAGGGCTGCAGCTTTAATCCAATGTTGTCCAGACCAGAAGAAATTGACAAGGGTCCTCTGAAGCTCTTGTAAAATCATTAGTCTGTGCCACAGGGTAGAGGCAGCAAGATTATTAGCTACAAGTACCCTTCCCTTATAAGACAGCTGGGGTAGCACCCATTTCCACCTTGACAGTCTGGCACACACCTTCTCCACTACACCCTCCCAAAACATAACATCATGTACCAACGTAACATTAAAATACCAGTAAGGTGATGACCTTCGTGGACAAGTGAATATCAACAGTAACAATATGGTGATCAGAGAAACCCACAGGAGTAATACCACACCTTCCAACCCTACTACAGTAGTGCTCAGATACATATAACCTGTCTAACCTTGCTGCACTGACACGACCTTCATTAACTTTTAGCCATGTGTACTGCCTAACTTTTGCATTTCTTACTCTCCACACTGAGCTCAAACTCAGTTAATAGACCAAAAAAAACTAATAAACAACCCATAACATCCACCTTGACCAACCCTATGAGGCATGATCATCATCATTATTTTAATTCTCTCTTAACCTGACCACGTGTCCCACTACCTTTTGCTGCTGTGACAGCAGTAACACATTTCCTCAAGTGAAAACGCTTCTTCTCACTCAACTGGTCTAACCCCACCGTCTTCTGTAACATCACAGCTGACCTCACAAACTTATCAACATCAAACAAATCTGCCAATTTGACAGATTTCTCAAAAGTCTGATCCAGGAACCCATTTACCTCCTCTAGATTGTAAATTGAGTCATCACCAGCTGCTACCGTATCAATAGAGATATCCATATCCTTCTCCTGATCCTCCTCAACGGAGGCCACAGACCCCTGACTCCCTTCTACCACATCCCTCTCAACATTCCCCACTTGCACCCCGTCACTCGTACCAGGCATCTCCTCCACTACCTGGGAGACTAGCCCCACCTGGGATCCCTCCTGTACCCCATTACTCATAGTGGGCATCTCCTCCACTACCTGAGATATTAGCTCCACATTAACCCCCTCCTGTACCCCAGCACTCGTACTGGGCACCTCCTCACCAGAAATGCCTCTTCAGATCCATCCTTACCTTCTACAACAATATTTTTCTGCTGCTTAACATTTCCCTCTGGTACAACTCCGTGCCCTCAACATGGACAACTTGTTCCTCAGCAACAGGTGCTTGTGGCTGCTCTACCGCTGTCGGCCCACCTCTCCCTACATCAGTGGGCCCAGGCATTACGAGGACCACCTGCACCCCTCCCTCTGCCTTCTCCCTTTTCGGGCAAGCATGTCGCTTATGGCCAACATCACCACACTCAAAACACTGTTGACTACCCGTACTAGCATAAGCCATATACAGTCTGTTGTCATACTTGACTTTAAACGATAACTCCAAAGTCTGCTCTGGTGAGTCCAAAAACATAAACACCTGTCGCCGAAACGACATAATCTGTTTCAAAGCCGGGTGTTTGCAACCCAACGGGACAATCTTAATTGAACTTGCGAACTTCCCAAACCGCAATAACTCGCGCTCCAATAGCTCATTGGGAATAAACGGCAGTACATTCGAAATCGTTACCCTTGTTGACGGAGAAAAAAGCGGCGTAACTTGAATAAACATTCCTTTAAGAAGTACGCCATGCTCAACCATACGATCAACAAAGCGCTCTTCTTTAAGAAAAACCACCACCGCTTTATTTATCCGCAACATTCTCATATCCTACCTTCTCTCCTATGGCAACCAGAAACTCCTCCACAGTGACAGTAGCTTCAGTAACACACCTAAAGCCGTGCCGAAGTGACAGGGACGGCGTCCCCATGTGGGTCGCCATCCCCGCCAAAACCAAAAACAATATACTTAATTCTACCACAACAACTAAATAAAAATAATGATAACCTTAATCATGCATTGAAGAAAAAAAAGATAGCACCAAGAAAAGGAAATGTAAAAGAAAAACCAAGATATCGAACTCTACACAACACTCGCACTCACTCATATAATTCCCAGCATGCAGAGAGAGAGAGAGAGAGCTATGTTGGTTGTTGCTCAGGGACAGGTTTTTGTGAAGTATTTTGTAGCCGCTGATCTGAGGTATGTGTGTGCCAATAGGACGCAGTGGTTGATTTATTCTGTTTAATTTGTTCCTAGGGGGGAAGGGGAAGGCACCAAGAGAGTGCTTAGGCAAGAGGACTGCGGCCAAACATAACCCGTAGTATTTACTGTCTATGCACACTAGGTAAGACCTGGGCGGACCACACCCTGTATTTTGGTTAGCGCACCAGGTGGTGCTAAGTTAGGTAAGTAGTGGGTAGGCAGGTAAGGTAGGAGAGGGGGCTTTGACATTTACTTTCTTTGCTTTGGTTCCGTCCAGCCCCTTTTCACAAAATTTGCCGTGTGAAGGAATAAATCAATTCCCAGTAAACGGTAAATTCTCTGCCTTTGTCATCCTTAATCGCACCTACAATCCCATACCTCTTTCACTCCTAGGGTGAGTTGAGTTGTAGCAGGGTGTTGCGTTCCCTCTCCAAGAGGCGTACGTAACACCTCAGTAGTGTGGCGCTTGCTTGTAGATGCCTATGGCTGTGCAAACTCATAGCCTTGTTTTGTTAATTTAGCAGACAAGACACACTTATTTCTGGAGCCCTTATAATAGTCAAGACATTGATTTTATAGTAAAAATATAATGTAATATAAGGGAATATAAGGGAATAAAATAGAACAGAACAGTGTGAAGTGATTCGCATCTCGCTTCTTGAACAGTTATTCTCAAAGAGTGATCATTTGAAACGGGGCTCAATTTGGCAACTTGAAAGAGACATTTTTCAGGGTTACAACGAGGCCTGTACTCTGGAGCGGGATCGATTTGGAGGTGGAGGGTTCGTCATGCTCTGGGGCGGTGTGTCACAGCATCGGACTGAGCTTGTTGTCATTGCAGGTAATCTCAACGCTGTGCGTTACAGGGAAGACCTCCTCCTCCCTCATGTGGTACCCTTCCTGCAGGCTCATCCTGACATGACCCTCCAGCATGACAATGCCACCAGCCATACTGCTCGTTATGTGTGTGATTTCCTGCAAGACAAGAATGTCAGTGTTCTGCCATGGCCAGCGAAGAGCCCGGATCTCAATCCCATTGAGCACGTCTGGGACCTGTTGGATCGGAGGGTGAGGGCTAGGGCCATTCCCGCCAGAAATGTCCGGGAACTTGCAGGTGCCATGGTGGAAGACTGGGGTAACATCTCACAGCACTGCAGAAGAACTGGCAAATCTGGTGCAATCCATGAGGAGGAGATGCACTGCAGTACTTAATGCAGCTGGTGGCCACACAAGATACTGACTGTTACTTTTGATTTTGACCCCCACTTTGTTCAGGGACATATTATTCAATTTCTGTTAGTCACATGTCTGTGGAACTTGTTCAGTTTATGTCTCAGTTGTTGAATCTTGTTATGTTCATACAAATATTTAGACATGTTAAGTTGTCTGAAAATAAACGCAGATAACAATGAGAGTACGTCTCTTTTATTGCTGAGTTTATATATGCCAACTTCTAGAGAACTACTCACCAGCACGCACCCTACGATCATCAGGCTCAAACAGCCTGGTAATACAACTCTGCACAGCATGAGTGACACGAACTCCTCACATGTGGCCCATCAGCTCTAGAACACGCTAGCTGTACATATCAAGGAGGCAGCTTACATTTCCCCATAAAAAAATTAAAAATAAAGTCACACCCATTTTGGCTAGCTTTTATTGTTTGATTGCTTATTTTGCTGTCCTAAGGGTAAAACATGACCAGCCACTATGTTTAACAGCAGAGAAAACCCCCTAAATTATATTTGATCAACATGAAATTTGATGACTTTTGCTAGAGTGACCCCAACATTTGAAAAAGTGAAACATCGCCTTTGTTCATATTTTCATGAAAGCTGTACACCACCAGGGTACAAAGATTGTCTACGGGGCATTTTATAAAATCATTTACACACCACAAAAACCACAAAGACACGCACGCACACACACACACACACACACAATGAGACATCCTTTGTGGGATGTGCGGGGGATATGGTCAGTAGTGTAACCAGGAGGAGAGGCCTCATTTCACAGTAAATTCATTAGGCTTGAGCCATGTTTCAGTCAAGCCAATCACATCAAGGTTATGATCAGTGTTTAGGTCATTGACTATGACTGCCTTGGAAGTGATCTATTGAGTAGCCCTATTTTGAGATGTGAGATATCACAATCTCTTTCAATAATGACAGGAATGGAGGAGGTCTTATTCCATTGAGATTGCTAAAGCAAACACAGCCATGTTTAGTTTTGCCCAAACTAGATCAAGGCACAGACACGGTCTCAATGGGGATAGCTGACTCCACTAAGCTGGCAGGCTGGCTTACAGCCTGCCGCCTACACCCTATCTCATTGTGGAGCTAGAGGTGTTTGAGCCCTGTCTATGTTTATTGATAAGATGAGAGCACCACTCCAGCTAGGATGGAGTCCGACACTCCTCAGCAGACCAGGTTTGGTCCTGTTTGTGGGTGAGTCCTAGAAAGAGGGACAATTATCCACAAATTCTATTGTTCAGGAGGGGCAGAAAAAAAATTCAACCAGCGATTGAGCTGTGAGATTCTTCTGTAGAGCTCATCACTCCCTCTAACGGAGAGCATAGAGACAACTACTTGATGCCGACATATCTTTCTTGGTGACCTCTGTTTAATCCTAACATCGTTGGGGCCAATGTGGATAACAATATCCCTATAACCTCTATGCTCGCCGGTTTTAGTCTTAGCTAGCACCCTCTTTAGATTAGCCTTGACGTCGGTAGCCCTGCCCCTTGGTAAACACTGTATGATCACTGAATGATTGGAATCACCAATGACTATAGTTTACAATTTGTCAGCGCTAATGGTGGGAGGGTTCGGCAGCTCAAACCTCGTAACAGGTGGAAGAGAGACCAGAGAAGCCTTGGTCTCAGACTCCGGGAGAACCGGTTGAAATTTTCTGTCGGCTGAATGAGCGACACCGGTTTAGCATGCCGATAGCATTTTCTTTCCAGAACCATTGAAAAAATTGTCCGGCATCGGGTACTGTGCGGGGATGATTTATGCTACTATCTGTACATACTGGTGGCACAGATGCTGTTTCATCCTTTCCTACACTTAAATTGCCCATGCCTAATGATTGCGTCTGAAGTTGGGCTTGCAACTCGGCTATCCTCACCATAAGACGATAGTTATCCTGTATATTATGAGTACAGCAATTGCAATTAGATGGCATAGCGTTAATGTTACTACTTAGCTTTTTGGGGCTGGTGGAGGTCCTGTAGAACCATGTCTAGACAGTGTCCGGGGTGAAAAAGTTGAATGAAAAAAGTAAAGCGAGGAAAATACTAAGACATTGGTAAATGTGTTAAATGCATAGTTTTGATTGAAGGGTTATTAAAAGTAACAAACAAAATCTTTGGCAGTTAGCCAAGTAGCAACAAACAGCACAGCAGCACAGAGACAGCGCGGAAGTGTTCACTTGGTATGACAACTGCTTGGCCTCCGACTGCAAGAGACTACAGAGGATAGTGCGCACATCACTGGGGCAGAGCTCCCTGCCGTCCAGGACTTATGTAACAGGCGAAAGCCCTAAAAATTGTCAAAGACTGTTCTATCTGCTACCGCACGGGTAGCATTAACCATCGAACCAAGTAAGGAACAGACCAGACCCTGAACAGCTTCTACCCCCATTTCATAACACCGCTAAATAGTTAACACCCTAGAGTCGATTGACGCACCGGTGCGGTCATATAACAAAAATCCCCATCAATATGTGTCAGTTTAAGCTAGAGATATCTGTTTTTTTGCATTCCAACCTCATAGTGTGAAAATATACAGTGCCTTCAGAAAGTATTATTAACACCCCTTGACTTTTCCCACATTTTGTTGTGTTACGTGTTGGGATTAAAATGGATTTAATTGTCATTTTTTTGTCAACAATCTACCAAAATACTCTATATGGTCAACGTGGAAGGGAAATTCTAACACTTGTAAGAAATGTGTGAAAAATAAAACACAAATATATCTTGATTACATAAGTATTCAACCGCCGGAGTGAATATATTAGAATCACCTTTGGCAGAAGTGATTAAAGCTGTGAGTCTTAGGTAAGTCTAGCAGCTTTCCACATCTGGATTGTGCAACATTTGCCCATGATTATTTTGAAAATTCTTCAAGCTCTGTCAAATTGGTTGTTGATCATTTTCATGTCTTGCAATAGATTGTCAAACGGATTTAAGTCAAAACTGTAACTCGGCAACTGAGGAACATTCACTGTCTTCTTGATTTAGTTTATACGGATCCCCATTAGCTACTGCACAAGCAGAAGCAACTCTTCCTGGGGTCTACATAAAACATACAAATACATGACAAAGTACAGAACAGTAAGACAAGAATAGCATAAGATATTACATTAAATAACAAATTAAATCAAATCTTTAAAAAAGTTATATATAGGAAAGACACCAAAAGCCAGTGTAGATTTGGCCTTGTAATTTAGGTTATTGTGTCTGGTGGACAGACTGAATCAGGTTTTCCTCTAGGATTTTGCCTGTGCTTAACTCCATTCAGTTTATTTTTTATCCTGAAAAACTCTCCAATTCTTAACTGTTACAAGCATACCGAGAAGATGATGCAGCCACCACTATGCTTGAAAATATGGAGAGAGGTACTCAGTAATGTGTCGTATTTGATTCGCCCCAAACATAACACCTTGTATTCAGGACAAGAAGTGAATTGATTTGCCACCATTTTGCAGTATAACTTTAGTGCCTTGTTGCAAACAGGATGTATGTTTTTGGAATATTTGGATTCTATACAGGCTTCCTTCTTTTCACTCTGTCAGTTCGGTTAGTATTTTGGAGTAACTACAATGTTGCTGGTCCATCCTAAGTTGTCTCCTATCACAGCCATTAAACTCTAACTGTTTTAAAGTCATCACTGGCCCCATAGTGAAATTCCTGAGCGGATTCCTTCCATTCCGGCAACTGAGTTAGGAAGGACGCCAGTATCTTTGTAGTGACTGGTCGAATTGATACACCATCCAAAGTGTAGTTAATAACTTAATTAAGCATGCTCAAAGGGATATTCAGTCTGCTTTTTTTACCCATCTACCAATAGGTGCCCTACTTTGCGAAGCATTGGAAAACCTCCCTGGTCTTTGTGGTTGAATCTGTGTTTGAAATTCACCGCTCGACTGAAGGACCTGTCATATAATTGTATGTGTGGGGTACAGAGATGAGGTAGTCATTCCAAAATCATGGTAAATACTATTTATGCACACAGTGACTCCATTCAACTTATTCTGTGACTTGGTTAGCACATTTTTACTGAACTTATTTAAGTGTGCCATAACAAAATGGTTGAATACTTATTGACTCAAGACATTAGTAAACATTTCTAAAAACATAATTTAACTATGCCATTATGGGGTATTGTGTGTAGGCCAGTGGCCACACAATCTCAATCTAATCAATTATAAATTCAGGCTGTAACACAACAAAATATGGACAAAGTCAAGCGATGTGAACACGTTCTGAAGGCACTGTATACAAAACACAGAAAACCTAGTTTTTGACTGCACTTGGCCTTTAAGGTTTGCATTGGGGGGGGGGGGGGGGGGGGGGAAGTGCCAGGTCAGACAGTATGGACAATTTTTGATGTGTAGATGTTTTGTCTATAATCACCCTGCAGTCAAACCTATTCATAAAATGTTAACGTAATACTGGTTTGTGAAGAGTTTTTATTACATTTGTCAAACTGTAAGTTGAAGAAACAAGTACTGTATTGCAGTTTAAAATAAATTAGTTCATAGTTAATCAAGAGAGATAATAACAAAACTCAAAAATAATTATAGTAATCTAGTTTGTTACACATTAAATAAATAAGTGATAAATGTTTTAGTAAGTGGACAGCACAGCTTGAAACCACAAATGACATAGCTAATAAATATATAAACATTCCTTGTTCAGCTCAGCTGTAACTTTGATTAACAATCATATATGTATAATATAAAAGGTAGTACATTTCGCAAAAAACATGTGGCCTATTAAGCCCATTATCAATTTTCTTTTTATGATACAAATATATGCAACTCCCCACTTGATCTTTTCAGATTCAATTGTGTGTAGTAACAAGGAATTTTCCATGCATTAAAGTGCCGTGATTAGCAGATATAGATGATTGGTTGTCCTTGTGATGACAGTTGCCCACAGATGTTAGCGTTGTCACCTCAGAAGAAACGGTTTCTGGTGGTGTACTGTACATTGTAAGATCTACGTCTGTGCCAGCGTCTCCTTACAGCTGCACAACAGCCACATAGCATGCACTGCAAAACAAAGATGGTGAAGTATGATTCACATGCTAAATCAATATCATTGCAGACATCGAACAGCTTATTTGATCATATACTTTGTAGAGTATTTTCACAGTACACAAGTGAACACAAGCCTATACGTACACATAGCAGGATCCACAGGGGTATCAGAATGATAGCGATGCCACAAGGGATGATAATGGCCAGAGCCCAGCCAGGAAAACCTCCATCACTTGTGGTATTGAAAGGAGTGGTCAGCAAAAGGGTAGTAAGTGGTGTGGTGCTGGTAGTTGTTGGGGCAACCGTGGTTGTTAGGAGACCTAGAATACACATTTAAATACATTTTAGGGGGGATTATAAACTATAACATAGATATGAAAGTGTTTTCGAGATTGAGTATTACACATACTGTACATGGTGTTTTATAACTTGCCGTAATAAAAAAACTGAAATGGCAACAAAAGCAGCATACCTGAGACTTTTAAGACTTCCTCTAGAAAAGCACTAGGGAGCTTGATGTCTTCCTCTTTGTATACATACATCATGTCTGCCCTGATTTGAGTGCCATCAGCACTGTGGACGTAAAAATGGGTTTTGTGTGAGAGTTGAACATCTTCCCTCCATCCTGTTTAGCTGTACAAACAGCAGCTGTATGAAGTCTGCAGACATTCTAAAGAGTGCAGTTAAGAAAGATGGGTTGGTTCACAGACATGAGATTGTACTTACGTGAAGTTGGCATTGGGAAAGACAAATTGTGTGCCGTCTGGTTTACTAAGAATATCATGGAGCTAAAAGGGGACAAAACAACAAGTTGTCAATTACTATCATGACCTGAACATGACCATGGATGTATCTTATGTATAGAAGTATCTTACTAGGCTGTTAATTGAATCCTGTATCTTGTTGTAGGTCTCACTGGTGAATGTGAGTCTATCTCTTCGAGACTCCATGGTTACATTGGTTATTTTGAAACCAAGATCGACGGCAAATGAAGTATGTGTAAGTTCTGTGAGCACACAAAAAAAGTGTTACTATAGACAACAGACCAAATGAACTGCTACAATATACGAGTTTCAACATTAAAAAACATTCAAGATGTATTTAGATTGCGGGAGCAGTTGAATGTTTACCTATGAAAAGATGTATAGTATGGAAATAAATGAACTCACTGATATAAGTTGCATTCTGGAAGGTGGTTTGAGTGTTTCTCTGAATGTTGAATTGACGAGACAGTTGCTTGTTGATGACACCAAGGACATCATCCTCTTTGGGGACTGGTGTCTTGAGCTGGAACACCAGTCTAACAAAAACTATCACTGTGCCAAATCTAAGAGAAAATAGTCATAAATGAACATGTAATTTCCTAAAGAAAATGTGTGTGCTTGCTAGCTTGTCTTATAATTTGTATGGCTGTGAAATAAGATATATTAGTGGTAGTGACTGCAGTAGTAATGGTAGGTAGATGGGAAAACTTTGGATTTTGGTTTGGTTTGGTGTCTCTAGCTTGAACGGTTCAAGAGTTACCACTATTGTTGGTAGGTTATTACATGCTAATTTCTCCTTGTTTAAATGTGTATAGTTTATAATGTTTTGAAAATTGTTGTAGTACAAAAAGTATAAATGCTATAAAAGATATATCTAAGTTGATTCCGTGTTTAACTTAAAGTGTTTAAGTGATAGAGCGGGCCAAATGAATCAAATAATTAGAAGAAGTATGTAAACAATCTGGTGGTTTTACCTCAGCAAGCACACTAATTGGATTGAAATAGCACCTATACACAAACTGAGGTACTCAAAGAGCTTTTCTAAAGAATGGCTGACATTTTGAATGCTTTAAAAAAAATATCAGTAGTTAACGACCCACGAACAGATACACATGGTTCTTCGCTTCAAAGTTTCCTTGATTGACAAAGTGTTTATTCAATTGCATAAAATAATTATACAAAAAATATCTTGCTTACCTGGTTGTTGATGTCACTGAAGCCATAGAAGTTGGAAGTACAATTGTGTTTGTACTTGTAGGTGCTGCAGTTGTAGTCATTGTTGGAGCAACAGTTGTGGTCGTTGTTGTAGGACCTGCAGGTTGAATTGCCATGCTAGAAGCTACAGTGGTGGTGGTGGTTGTAAGAGCTGGAGTTGCCATTGTTGGAGCTGACTTTGTAGTTGTCATTATGGCAGCTGAAGTTGTGGTTGTCATAGTAGAAGATACAGTTGTGGTGGTTATAGAAGCTTCAGTTATGGTTGTGGAAGTAGGAGCTTCTATGGTGCTATTGATAGTAGGAGCAGTGGTAGTTCTCGAAAAAGCTGCAGTTGTGGTTGTTGTAGGATCTTCAGTTGTCGTAGGAGCTGCAGTTGTCGTAAGAGCTGCAGTTGTCGTAGGAGATGCAGTTGTCGTAGGAGATGCAGTTTTCGTAGGAGCTGCAGTTGTCGTAGGTGCTGCAGTTGTCGTAGTAGGTGCTGCAGTTGTCGTAGTAGGTGCTGCAGTTGTAGTAGTACGTGCTGAAGTTGGGGTTGTCGTAGTAGGTGCAATTGTAGTTTCTGTAGCAAGTGCTCCAGTTGTAGTTTTTGTAGTATCTACAAATGTTGTAGTAAGAGCTGCAGTGGTTGTCGTAGGCGCTGCTGATGTGGTTGTAGTAGGAGCTACAGTTGTAGTAGGAGCAGTAGCAGGTACTGCAGTTGTAATGGTCAGAAGAGATACAGTTGTTGTCATACGAGCTGCAGTTGTCCTAGTAGCTGCAGTTGTCGTACGAGATGCAGTTGTCGTAGGAGCTACAGTTGTTGTTGCAGGTGTTGCTGTTGAAGTGATCGTAGGAGCTTCAGTTGTAGCTGTCGTAGTAGGTGTGGTTGTTTTCGGAGCTTCAGTTGTAGTAGTTGCTGCAGTGTTAGTGGTTGTAGGAGCTACAGCTAGTATTGTTGTAGGAGCTACAGTTGTTGCTGTAGGTGCTCCTGCGGTATTGGTCGTAAGAGCAACAAATGTTGTTGTAGGATCTGCAGTTGTCATTGCTGGAGCTGCTATTGACATCGTAGAAGCTAAAGCTGTCGTAGGAGCTTCTGTTGTCATAGGAGCTGCAGTTGTCATAGTAGGAGCTGCAGTTGTCATAGTAGGTACTGCAGTTGTCGTAGTAGGTGCTGCAGTTGTCGTAGAAGCTACAGTTGTCATTGTAGGTGCTGCAGTTGTGGTTGTCATAGTAGGTGCAATTGTAGTTTCTGTAGCAGGTGCTCCTGTTGAAGTTGTTGTAATATCTACAGCTGTTGTAGTAGGAGCTGCAGTGGTTGTCGAAGGTGTCGCTGTTGTGGCTGTAGTAGGGGCTACAGTTGTAATAGGAGCAAATGTAGGTACTTCAGTTGTAGTGTTAAAATGAGATACGGTTGTTATCGTATCAGCTGCAGTTGTCGTAGGAGCTACAGTTGTCGTTGCAGGTGTTGCTGTTGTGGAGGTCGTAGGAGCTTCAGTTGTAGCTTTCGTTGTAGGTGTGGTTGTTGTCGGAGCTTCAGTTGTAGCTGTCGTAGTAGGTGTGGTTGTGGTCTGAGCTTCAGTTGTAGTAGTTGCTGCAGTTGTAGCTGTGTTAGGAGCTACAGTTGTTGTAGTAGTAGCTACAGTTGTTGCAGGTTCAGCTGCTGTAGTGCTCGTAAGAGAAACTAATGTTGTAGTAGGATCTGCAGTTGTGGTTGTAGCAGTAGGTGCAGTTGCGGTTGTCGTAGTAGTTGCTGCAGTCATAGTGGTCGTAGGAGCTACAGTTGTAGAAGGTGCTGCAGTTGAGGTTGTCGTAGGAGCTGCAGAAGTATTTGTTGTAGGAGATATAGTTGACGTAATAGGTGCTGCAGTTGTCGTAGTAGGTGCTGCAGTTGTCGTAGTAGGTGCTGCAGTTGTCGTAGTAGGTGCTGCAGTTGTGGTTGTCGTAGTAGGTACAATTGTAGTTTCTGTAGCAGTTGCTCCAGATGTAGTTGTTCGATCTACAGCTGTTGTAGTAAGAGCTGCACTGGTTGTCGTAAGTGCTGCTGTTGTCGTAGTAGGTGCTTCAGTTGTGGTTGTCGTAGTAAGAGCTGCATTTGCTGTTGTAGGGACTGCAGTTGTGGTTGTCGTAGTAGGTGCAATTGTAGTTTCTGTAGCAGGTGCTCCAGTTGTAGTTGTTGTAGTATCTACTGCTGTTGTAGTAAGAGCTGCAGTGGTTGTCGAAGGTGTTGCTGTTGTGGCTGTAGTAGAAGCTACAGTTGTTGTAGGAGCTGTGGTAGGTTCTGCAGTTGTAGTGGTAAAAAGAGATACAGTTGTTGTCGTATGATCTGCAGTTGTCGTAGGAGCTGCAGTTGTCGTTGCAGGTGTTGCTGTTGTAGAGGTCGTAGGAGCTTCAGTTGTAGCTGTCATAGTTGGTGTGGTTGTTGTCGTAGCTTCAGTTGTAGTAGTTGCTGTAGTTTTAGCTGTTTTAGGAGCTACAGTTGTTGTAGTAGGAGCTACAGTTGTTGTAGGTTCAGCTGCTGTAGTGCTCGTAAGAGCAACTAATGTTGTAGTAGGATCTGCACTTGTGCTTGCTGCTGTAGGTGCAATGGTGGTTGTCGTAGTAGTTGCTGCAGTCATAGTGGTCGTAGGAGCTACAGTTGTAGAAGGTGCTGCAGTTGAAGTTGTCGTAGGAGCTGCAGAAGTATTTGTTGTAGGAGATATAGTTGACGTAATAGGTGCTGCAGTGGTCGTAATAGGAGCTGCAGTTGTCGTAGGAGCTGCAGTGGTCGTAATAGGTGCTGCAGTTGTCGTAGGTGCTGCAGTTGTCGTAGAAGCTGCAGTTGTCGTTGCCGGTGCTGCAGTTGTGGTTGTCGTAGTAGGTGCAATTGTAGTTTTTGTAGCAGTTGCTCCAGATGTAGTTGTAGTATCTACAGCTGTTGTAGTAAGAGCTGCACTGGTTGTCGTAGGTGCTGCAGTTGTCGTAGTAGGTGCTGCAGTTGTTGTAGTAGGTGCTGCAGTTGTCGTAGTAGGTACTGCAGTTGTTTTGGATGCTGCAGTTGTTGTTGTAGGTGCTGCAGAAGTAGTTGTTGTAGGAGCTACAGTTGTCGTAGTAGGAGCTGCAGTGGTCGTAATAGGAGCTGCAGTTGTCGTAGGAGCTGCAGTTGTCGTAGGAGCTGCAGTGGTCGTAATAGGAGCTGCAGTTGTCGTTGCAGGTGTTGCTGTTGTAGAGGTCGTAGGAGCTTCAGTTGTAGCTGTCGTAGAGGGTGTGGTTGTTGTCGGAGCTTCAGTTGTAGTAGTTGCTGTAGTTTTAGCTGTTTTAGGAGCTAGAGTTGTTGTAGTAGGAGCTACAGTTGTTGTAGGTTCAGCTGCTGTATTGCTCGTAAAAGCAACTAATGTTGTAGTAGGATCTGCACTTGTGCTTGCTGCTGTAGGTGCAATGGTGGTTGTCGTAGTAGTTGCTGCAGTCATAGTGGTCGTAGGAGCTAAAGTTGTAGAAGGTGCTGCAGAGGTAGTTGTTGTAGGTGCTACAGTTGTCGTCGCTGGAGCTGCATTTGTCGACGTAGAAGCTGCTGATGTCGTAGGAGCTTCAGTTGTCATAGTAGAAGCTGCAGTTGTTGTAGTAGATGCTGCAGTTGTCGTAGTAGGTGCTGCAGTTGTCATAGTAGGTACTGCAGTTGTTTTGGATGCTGCAGTTGTTGTAGGTGCTGCAGAAGTAGTTGTTGTAGGAGCTACAGTTGTGGTAGGAGCTGCAGTGGTCGTAATAGGTGCTGCAGTTGTCGTAGGTGCTGCAGTTGTCATAGTAGGTGCTGCAGTTGTCGCAGAAGCTGCAGTTGTCGTTGTCGGTGCTGCAGTTGTGGTTGTCCTAGTAGGTGCAATTGGAGTTTTTGTAGCAGTTGCTCCAGATGTAGGTGTAGTATCTACAGCTGTTGTAGTAAGAGCTGCACTGGTTGTCGTAGGTGCTGCAGTTGTCGTAGTAGGTGCTGCAGTTGTCGTTGTCGTAGTAGGTGCAATTGTAGTTTTTGTAGCAGTTTCTCCAGATGTAGTTGTAGTATCTACAGCTGTTGTAGTAAGAGCTGCACTGGTTGTCGTAGGTGCTGCAGTTGTCGTAGTAGGTGGTTCAGTTGTGGTTGTCGTAGTAGGAGCTGCATTTGCTGTTGTAGGTGCTGCAGTTGTGGTTGTCGTAGTAGGTGCAATTGTAGAGTCTGTAGCTGGTACTCCAGTTGTAGTTGTAGTATCTACAACTGCTTTAGTAAGAGCTGCAGTGGTGGTCGAAGGTGTTGCTGTTGTGGCTGTAGTAGGGGCTACAGTTGTACTAGGAGCTGTTGTAGGTTCTGCAGTTGTAGTGGTAAAAAGAGATACAGTTGTTGTCGTAGGAGCTGCAGTTGTCGTAGGAGCTGCAGTTGTCGTTGCAAGTGTTGCTGTTGTAGAGGTCGTAGGAGCTTCAGTCGTAGTAGGTGCTTCAGTTGTGGTTGTCGTAGTAGGAGCTGCATTTGCTGTAGTAGGTGCTGCAGTTGTGGTTGTAGGTGCTGCAGTTGTCGTAGTAGGTGCTGCAGTTGTTTTGGATGCTGCAGTTGTTGTTGTAGGTGCTGCAGAAGTAGTTGTTGTAGGAGCTACAGTTGTCGTAGTAGGATCTGCAGTTGTCGTAATAGGAGCTGCAGTTGTCGTAGGAGCTGCAGTGGTCGTAATAGGTGCTGCAGTTGTCGTAGGTGCTGCAGTTGTCGTAGTAGGTGCTGCAGTTGTCGTTGTCGGTGCTGCAGTTGTCGTTGTCGTAGTAGGTGCAATTGTAGTTTTTGTAGCAGTTGCTCCAGATGTAGTTGTAGTATCTACAGCTGTTGTAGTAAGAGCTGCACTGGTTGTCGTAGGTAATGCAGTTGTCGTAGTAGGTGCTTCAGTTGTGGTTGTCGTAGTAGGAGCTGCATTTGCTGTAGTAGGTGCTGCAGTTGTGGTTGTCGTAGTAGGAGCTGCATTTGCTGTTGTAGGTGCTGCAGTTGTGGTTGTCGTAGTAGTTGCAATTGTAGAGTCTGTAGCTGGTACTCCAGTTGTGGTTGTAGTTTCTACAACTGTTTTAGTAAGAGCTGCAGTGGTGGTCGAAGGTGTTGCTGTTGTGGCTGTAGTAGGGGCTACAGTTGTACTAGGAGCTGTTGTAGGTTCTGCAGTTGTAGTGGTAAAAAGAGATACAGTTGTTGTCGTATGAACTGCAGTTGTCGTAGGAGCTGCAGTTGTCGTTGCAGGTGTTGCTGTTGTAGAGGTCGTAGGAGCTTCAGTCGTAGTAGGTGCTTCAGTTGTGGTTGTCGTAGTAGGAGATGCATTTGCTGTAGTAGGTGCTGCAGTTGTGGTTGTAGGTGCTGCAGTTGTCGTAGTAGGTGCTGCATTTGTCGTAGTAGGTACTGCAGTTGTTTTGGATGCTGCAGTTGTTGTTGTAGGTGCTGCAGAAGTAGTTGTTTGTAGGCTACAGTGGTCGTAGTAGGACTGCAGTGGGTAGGAGCTGCAGGGTCGAAGTAGGAGCTTGTCAGTTTGTCATTGAGGAGCTGCAGTGGTCGTAATAGGTGCTGCAGTTGTCGTAGGTGCTGCAGTTGTCGTAGTAGGTGCTGCAGTTGTCGTTGTCGGTGATGCAGTTGTCGTTGTCGTGGTAGGTGCAATTGTAGTTTTTGTAGCAGTTGCTCCAGATGTAGTTGTAGTATCTACAGCTGTTGTAGTAAGAGCTGCACTGGTTGTCGTAGGTGCTGCAGTTGTCGTAGTAGGTGCTTCAGTTGTGGTTGTCGTAGTAGGAGCTGCATTTGCTGTAGTAGGTGCTGCAGTTGTGGTTGTCGTAGTAGGAGCTGCATTTGCTGTTGTAGGTGCTGCAGTTGTGGTTGTCGTAGTAGGTGCAATTGTAGAGTCTGTAGCTGGTACTCCGTTGTAGTTGTAGTATCTACAACTGTTTGTAAGAGCTGCAGTGGTGGTCGAAGGGTTGCTGTTGTGGCTGTAGTAGGGGCTACAGTTGTACTAGGAGCTTGTGTAGGTTCTGCAGTTGTAGTGGTAAAAAGAGATACAGTTGTTGTTGTAGGTGCTGCAGTTGTCGTAGGAGCGCAGTTGTCGTTGCAGGTGTTGCTGTTTGTAGAGGTCGTAGGGCTTCAGTCGTAGTAGGTGCTCATTGTGGTTGTCGTAGTAGAGATGCATTTGCTGTAGTAGGTGCTGCAGTTGTGGTTGTAGGTGCTGCAGTTGTCGTAGTAGGTGCTGCATTTGTCGTAGTAGGTACTGCAGTTGTTTTGGATGCTGCAGTTGTTGTTGTAGGTGCTGCAGAAGTAGTTGTTGTAGGAGCTACAGTTGTCGTAGTAGGAGCTGCAGTGGTCGTAATAGGAGCTGCAGTTGTCGTAGGAGCTGCATTGGTCGTAATAGGTGCTGCAGTTGTCGTAGGTGCTGCAGTTGTCGTAGTAGGTGCTGCAGTTGTCGTAGAAGCTGCAGTTGTAGTTGTCGGTGCTGCAGTTGTGGTTGTCGTAGGAGGTGCAATTGTAGTTTTTGTAGCAGTTGCTCCAGATGTAGTTGTAGTATCTACAGCTTTTGTAGTAAGAGCTGCACTGGTTGTCGTAGGTGCTGCAGTTGTTGTAGTAGGTGCTTCAGTTGTCGTAGTAGGAACTGCAGTGGTCGTAATAGGAGCTACAGTTGTCGTAGTAGGAGCTGCAGTGGTCGTAATAGGAGCTGCAGTTGTCGTAGGAGCTGCAGTGGTCGTAATAGGTGCTGCAGATGTCGTAGGTGCTGCAGTTGTCGTAGTAGGTGCGTTGTCGTAGAAGCTGCAGTTGTCGTTGTCGGTGCTGCAGTTGTGGTTGTCGTAGTAGGTGCAATTGTAGTTTTGTAGGCAGTTGCTCCAGATAGTTTGTAGTATCTACACCTGTTTGTAGTAAGAGCTGCACTGGTTGTCGTAGGTGCTGCTGTTGTCGTAGTATGTGTTTCAGTTTGTGGTTGTGAGTAGTAGGAGCTGCATTTCTGTAGTAGGTGTCTGCGTTTGTGGTTTTAGGTGGCTGCAGTTGTCGTAGTAGGTGCTGCAGTTGTCGTAATAGGAGCTGCAGTGTCGTAGACTGCAGTGGTCGTATAGGTGCTGCATTTGTCGTAGTGCTGGTTGTCGTAGTAGGTGCTGCAGTTGTCGTAGTAGGTGCTGCAGTTGTCGTAGTAGGTGCTGCTGTTGTCGTTGCAGGTGTTGGCTGTGTAGAGGTACGTAGGAGCTTCAGTTGTAGTCTGTCGTAGTAGGTGCTTCGTTGGGTTGTTAGTAGGAGCTGCATTTGTGGTTGTAGTGTGCTGGTGTCGTAGTAGGTGCTGCAGTTGTCGTAGTAGGTGCTGCAGTTGTCGTAGTAGGTGCTGCAGTTGTCGTAGTAGGAGCTGCATTTGCTGTAGTAGTTGCTGCAGTTGTGGTTGTAGGTGCTGCAGTTGTCGTAGTAGGTGCTGCAGTTGTCGTTGCAGGTGTTGCTGTTGTAGAGGTCGTAGGAGCTTCAGTTGTAGCTGTCGTAGTAGGTGCTTCAGTTGTGGTTGTCGTAGTAGGAGCTGCATTGCTGTAGTATGGTGTCTGCAGTTGTGGTTTGTAGGTGCTGCAGTTGTCGTAGTAGGTGCTGCAGTTGTACGTAAGGTGCTGCAGTGTTGTCGTAGTAGGTGCTGCAGTTGTCGTATAGGTGCTGCAGTTGTGTCGTAGTAGGTGCTGATTGTGGTTGTCGTAGTAGGTACAATGTAGTTTAGTAGCAGTTGCTCCAGATGTAGTTGTTCGATTACAGCTGTTGTAGTAAGAGCTGCACTGGTTGTCGTAAGTGCTGCTGTTGTCGTAGTAGGTGCTTCAGTTGTGGGTCGTAGTAAGTAGCTGCATTGCTGTTGTAGGGACTGCAGTTGTGGTTTGTCGTAAGTAGGTGCAATTGTAGTTTCTGTAGCAGGTGCTCCAGTGTAGTTGTTGTATTATCTACTGCTGTTGTAGATAAGAGCTGCAGGTTGTCGAAGGTGTTTGCTGTGTGGCTGTTAGTAGAAGCTACAGTTGTTGTAGGAGCTTGGTAGGTTCTGCAGTTGTAGTGGTAAAAGAGATACAGTTGTTGTCGTATGATCTGCAAGTTGTCGTAGGAGCTGCAGTTGTCGTTGCAGGTGTTGCTGTTGTAGAGGTCGTAAGGAGCTTCAGTTGTAGCTGTCAAGTTGTGTGGTTGTTGTCGTAGCTTCAGTTGTAGTAGTTGCTGTGAGTTTTAGCTGTTTAGGAGCTACAGTTGTTGTAGTAGGAGCTACAGTTGTTGTAGGTACAGCTGCTGTAGTGCTCGTAAGAGCAACTAATGTTGTAGTAGGATCTGCACTTGTGCTTGCTGCTGTAGGTGCAATGTGTTTGTGTAGTAGTTGCTGCAGTCATAGTGGTCGTAGGAGCGACAGTTGTAGAAGGTGACGCAGTTGAACGTTGTCGTGGAGCTGCAGCAGTATTTGTTGTAGGAGATATAGTGAACGTAATAGGTCGGCAGTGGTCGTAATAGGAGCTGCAGTTGTCGTAGGAGCTGCAGTGGTTCCCGAATAGGTGCGCAGTTTGTCCGTAGGTGCTGCAGTTGTCCGTGAAAACAAGCTGCAGTTGTTCGTTGCCCGGTGCTGCAGTGTGCGTTGTCGTAGTAGGTGCAATTGTAGTTTTTGTAGGCAGTTCTCCAGACGTAGTTTAGGTATCTACAGCTGTTGTAGTAAGAGCTGCACTGGTTGTCGTAGTGCTGCAG
>NW_024061020.1:130809-206613 GCF_016432855.1 Salvelinus namaycush
AGGATGCTCAGTTGTCGTAGTAGGGTGCAGTGTCTGAGTAGTGCTGTTGTCGTTGCAGGTGTTGCTGTTGTGAGATGTCGTAGGAGCTTCAGTTTTGTGCTTTCGTAGTGGTGTGCCTTCAGTTGTGGTTGTCGTAGTAGGAGCTGCTTTGCTGTCGTAGGTGCTTGCAGTTGTGGTTGTAGTGCTGCAGTTGTTCGAATAGGTGCTGCAGTTGTCGTAGTAGGTGGCTGCAGTTGGTCCGTAGTAGGTGCTGCAGTTGTCGTGAGGAGCTGCATTTGCTGTAGTAGTGCTGCAGTTGTGGTTGTAGGTGCTGCAGTGTTCGTAATAGGTGCTGCAGTATTCGTAGTGCTGCAGTTAGTCGTAGTAGGTGCTGCAGTTGTCGTAGTAGGTTCTGCAGTTGTCGTAGTAGGTGCTGCAGTTTGTCGTTGCAGGTGTTGCTGTTGTAGAGGTCGTAGGAGCTTCAGTTGTAGCTGTCGTAGTAGGTGCTTCAGTTGTGGTTTGTTCGTAGTAGGAGCTGCATTTGCTGTCGTAGGTGCTGCAGTTGTGGTTGTAGGTGTGCGCAGTTGTCGTAATAGGTGCTGCAGTTGTCGTAGGAGGTGCTGCAGTTGTCGTGTATAGGTGCTGCAGTTGTCGTAGTAGGGCTGCATTTGCTGTAGTAGGTGCTGCAGTTGTGGTTGTAGGTGCTGCAGTGTTCGTAATAGTGCTGCAGTATTCGTAAGTGCTGCAGTTGTCGTAGTAGTGTGCTGCAGTTGTCGTAGTAGTGCTGCAGTTTGTCGCTGTAGTAGGTGCTGCAGTTGTCGTTGCAGGTGTTGCTGTTGTAGAGGTCGTAGGAGCTTCAGTTGTAGCTGTCGTAGTAGGAGCTCTGCATTTGCTGTAGTAGTGCTGCAGTTGTGGTTGTAGGTCTGCAGTTGTCGTAGTAGGTGCTGCAGTTGTCGTAGTATGGTGCTGCAGTTGTCGTAGTAGGTGCTGCAGTTGTCGTAGTAGGAGCTGCATTTGCTGTAGTAGTGCTGCAGTTGTGGTTGTAGTGTGCTGCAGTTGTCGTAGTAGGTGCTGCAGTTGTCGTAGTAGATGCCAGTTGTCGTAGTAGGTGCTGCAGTTGTCGAGTAGGTGCTTGCAGATGTCGTTGCAGGTGTTGCTGTTGTAGAGGTCGTAGGAGCTTCAGTTGTAGCTGTCGTAGTAGGTGCTTCAGTTGTGGTTGTCGTAAGTAGGAGCTGCATTTGCTGTAGTAGTGCTGCAATTGTGGTTGTAGTTGCTGTAGTTGTGTAATAGTGTCCTGCAGTTGTCGTATTAGGGGCTGCAGTTGTCGTAGTAGGTGCAGTTGTCGTTGTGGTGCTGCAGTTGTGGTTGTCGTAGTAGTGCTGGCAGTTGTCGTAGTAGTGTGCAGTTGTCTTTGTCGTGCTGCATTGTGGTTGTCGTAGTGGTGCAATTGTAGTTTTTGTAGCAGTTGCTCCAGAAGTAGTTGTAGTATCTACATCTGTTGTAGTAAGAGCTGCACTGGTTGTCGTAGGTGCTGCTGTTGTCGTAGTATGTGCTTCAGTTGTGTTTTGTCGTATGTAGGAGCTGCATTTGCTGTAGTAGGTGCTGCAGTTGTCGTAGTAGGTGCTAACAGTTGTCGTAGTAGGTTGCTGAAGTTGTCGTTGCAGGTTTGCTGTTGTAGAGGTCGTAGGAGCTTCAGTTGTATAGCTGTCGTAGTAGGTGCTTCAGTTGTGGTTTGTCGTAGTAGTGCTGCATGTTGTGGTTTGTAGTTGCTGCAGTTGTCGTAGTAGGTGCTGCAGTTGTCATAGTGTGCTGCAGTTTCGTAGTAAGTCCTGCAGTTGTCGTAGTAGGTGCTGCAGTTGTCGTAGTAGGTACTCGCAGTTGTTTTTGGATGCGCAGTTGTTGTTGTAGGTGCTACAGTTGCGTAGTATGGAACTGCAGTGGTCGTAATAGGAGCTACAGTTATCGTAGTAGGAGCTGCATTGTCGTAGAGCTGCAGTGGTCGTAATAGGTGCTGCAGTTGTCGTGGTGCTGCAGTTGTTGTAGTAGGTGCTGCAGTTGTCGGAAAGCTGCAGTTGTCGTTGTCGGTGCTGCAGTTGTGGTTGTCGTAGTAGGTGCAATTGTAGTTTTTTGTAGCAGTTGCTCCCAAGTAGTTGTAGTATCTACATCTGTTGTAGTAAGAGCTGCACTGGTTGTCGTAGTATGGCTGCAGTTGTCGTTGCAGTTTTGCTGTTGCAGAGTCGTAGGAAGCTTCAGTTGTAGCTGTCGTAGTAGGTGTTTCAGTTGTGGTTGTCGTAGTAGGAGCTGCATTTGCTGTAGTTGTGCTGCAGTTGTGGTTGTAGGGTGTGCAGTTGTCGTAGTAGGTGCTGCAGTTGTCGTTAGTAGGTCGCTGCAGTTGTCGCAGTAGGTCTAGTGCGTAGGGCTGCATTTGCTGTAGTAGGTGCTGCGTTGTGGTTGTAGGTGCTGCGGGAGAATTTGTCGTAGTAGGTGCTGCAGTTGTCGTAGTAGGTGCTGCGTTGTCGTAGTAGGTGCGGCAGTTGTCGTAGTAGGTGCTGCAGTTGTCGTTGCAGGTGTTGCTGTTGTAGAGGTCGTAGGAGCTTCAGTTGTAAGCTTCGTAGTAGGTGCTTCAGTTGTGGTTGTCGTAGTGGAGCTGCATTTGCTGTAGTAGTTCTGCTTTGTGGTTGTAGTGCTGCAGTTGTCGTAGTAGGTGCTGCGTTGTCGTAGTAAGTGCTGCAGTTGTCGTAGTAGGTGCTGCAGTTGTCGTAGTAGGAGCTGCATTTGCTGTAGTAGGTGCTGCAGTTGTGGTTTTAGGTGCTGCAGTTGTCGTAGTAGTGCTGCCGTTGTCGTAGTAGGTGCTGCCAGTTGTCGTAGTGAGGAGCTGCATTTGCTGTAGTAGTTGCTGCAGTTGTGGTTGTAGGTGCTGCAGTTGTCGTAGTAGTGCGCGCAGTTGTCGTATAGGTGCTAGCAGTTGTCGTAGTAGGTGCTGCAGTTGTCGTTGCAGGTGTTTGCTGTTGTAGAGGTCGTAGGAGCTTCAGTTTGTACTGTCGTAGTGGTGCTTCAGTGTGTTTGCGTAGTAGGTCTGCAGTTGTGTTGTAGGTGCTGCAGTGTCGTAGTAGGGTTGCTGAGTTGTCGTTAAGTGCTGCAGTTGTGTCGTAGTAGTGCTGCAGTTGTTCGTAGTAGGTACTGCAGTTCTTTTGGATGCTGCAGTTGTTTTTGTAGGTGCTGACAGTTGTCGTAGTAGGACTGCAGTGGTGTAATAGGAGCTACAGTTGTCGTTGTAGGAGCTGCTGCAGTGGTCGTAATAGGAGCTGCAGTTGTCGTAGGAGCTGCAGTGGTCGTAATAGGTGCTGCCGTTGTCGTAGGTGCTGCAGTTGTCTTAGAAGCTGCAGTTGTCGTTGTCGGTGCTGCAGTTGTGGTTGTCGTAGTAGGTGCTGCAGTTGTCGTAGTAGGTGCTGCAGTTGTCGTAGTAGGAGCTGCATTTGCTGTAGTAGGTGCTGCAGTTGTGGTTGTAGGTGCTGCAGTTGTCGTAGTAGGTGCTGCAGTTGTCGTAGTAGGTGCTGCAGTTGTCGTAGTAGGTGCTGCAGTTGTCGTAGTAGGTGCTGCAGTTGTCGTTGCAGGTGTTGCTGTTGTAGAGGTCGTAGGAGCTTCAGTTGTAGCTGTCGTAGTAGGTGCTTCAGTTGTGGTTGTCGTAGTAGGAGCTGCATTTGCTGTCGTAGGTGCTGCAGTTGTGGTTGTAGGTGCTGCAGTTGTCGTAATAGGTGCTGCAGTTGTCGTAGTAGGTGCTGCAGTTGTCGTAGTAGGTGCTGCAGTTGTCGTAGTAGGAGCTGCATTTGCTGTAGTAGGTGCTGCAGTTGTGGTTGTAGGTGCTGCAGTGTTCGTAATAGGTGCTGCAGTATTCGTAAGTGCTGCAGTTGTCGTAGTAGGTGCTGCAGTTGTCGTAGTAGGTGCTGCAGTTGTCGTAGTAGGTGCTGCAGTTGTCGTTGCAGGTGTTGCTGTTGTAGAGGTCGTAGGAGCTTCAGTTGTAGCTGTCGTAGTAGGTGCTTCAGTTGTGGTTGTCGTAGTAGGAGCTGCATTTGCTGTCGTAGGTGCTGCAGTTGTGGTTGTAGGTGCTGCAGTTGTCGTAATAGGTGCTGCAGTTGTCGTAGTAGGTGCTGCAGTTGTCGTAGTAGGTGCTGCAGTTGTCGTAGTAGGAGCTGCATTTGCTGTAGTAGGTGCTGCAGTTGTGGTTGTAGGTGCTGCAGTGTTCGTAATAGGTGCTGCAGTATTCGTAAGTGCTGCAGTTGTCGTAGTAGGTGCTGCAGTTGTCGTAGTAGGTGCTGCAGTTGTCGTAGTAGGTGCTGCAGTTGTCGTTGCAGGTGTTGCTGTTGTAGAGGTCGTAGGAGCTTCAGTTGTAGCTGTCGTAGTAGGAGCTGCATTTGCTGTAGTAGGTGCTGCAGTTGTGGTTGTAGGTGCTGCAGTTGTCGTAGTAGGTGCTGCAGTTGTCGTAGTAGGTGCTGCAGTTGTCGTAGTAGGTGCTGCAGTTGTCGTAGTAGGAGCTGCATTTGCTGTAGTAGGTGCTGCAGTTGTGGTTGTAGGTGCTGCAGTTGTCGTAGTAGGTGCTGCAGTTGTCGTAGTAGGTGCTGCAGTTGTCGTAGTAGGTGCTGCAGTTGTCGTAGTAGGTGCTGCAGATGTCGTTGCAGGTGTTGCTGTTGTAGAGGTCGTAGGAGCTTCAGTTGTAGCTGTCGTAGTAGGTGCTTCAGTTGTGGTTGTCGTAGTAGGAGCTGCATTTGCTGTAGTAGGTGCTGCAATTGTGGTTGTAGGTGCTGTAGTTGTCGTAATAGGTCCTGCAGTTGTCGTAGTAGGTGCTGCAGTTGTCGTAGTAGGTGCAGTTGTCGTTGTCGGTGCTGCAGTTGTGGTTGTCGTAGTAGGTGCTGCAGTTGTCGTAGTAGGTGCAGTTGTCGTTGTCGGTGCTGCAGTTGTGGTTGTCGTAGTAGGTGCAATTGTAGTTTTTGTAGCAGTTGCTCCAGAAGTAGTTGTAGTATCTACATCTGTTGTAGTAAGAGCTGCACTGGTTGTCGTAGGTGCTGCTGTTGTCGTAGTATGTGCTTCAGTTGTGGTTGTCGTAGTAGGAGCTGCATTTGCTGTAGTAGGTGCTGCAGTTGTCGTAGTAGGTGCTACAGTTGTCGTAGTAGGTGCTGAAGTTGTCGTTGCAGGTGTTGCTGTTGTAGAGGTCGTAGGAGCTTCAGTTGTAGCTGTCGTAGTAGGTGCTTCAGTTGTGGTTGTCGTAGTAGGTGCTGCAGTTGTGGTTGTAGGTGCTGCAGTTGTCGTAGTAGGTGCTGCAGTTGTCATAGTAGGTGCTGCAGTTGTCGTAGTAGGTGCTGCAGTTGTCGTAGTAGGTGCTGCAGTTGTCGTAGTAGGTACTGCAGTTGTTTTGGATGCTGCAGTTGTTGTTGTAGGTGCTACAGTTGTCGTAGTAGGAACTGCAGTGGTCGTAATAGGAGCTACAGTTATCGTAGTAGGAGCTGCAGTTGTCGTAGGAGCTGCAGTGGTCGTAATAGGTGCTGCAGTTGTCGTAGGTGCTGCAGTTGTTGTAGTAGGTGCTGCAGTTGTCGTAGAAGCTGCAGTTGTCGTTGTCGGTGCTGCAGTTGTGGTTGTCGTAGTAGGTGCAATTGTAGTTTTTGTAGCAGTTGCTCCAGAAGTAGTTGTAGTATCTACATCTGTTGTAGTAAGAGCTGCACTGGTTGTCGTAGTAGGTGCTGCAGTTGTCGTTGCAGGTTTTGCTGTTGCAGAGGTCGTAGGAGCTTCAGTTGTAGCTGTCGTAGTAGGTGTTTCAGTTGTGGTTGTCGTAGTAGGAGCTGCATTTGCTGTAGTAGGTGCTGCAGTTGTGGTTGTAGGTGCTGCAGTTGTCGTAGTAGGTGCTGCAGTTGTCGTAGTAGGTGCTGCAGTTGTCGTAGTAGGTGCTGCAGTTGTCGTAGTAGGAGCTGCATTTGCTGTAGTAGGTGCTGCAGTTGTGGTTGTAGGTGCTGCAGTTGTCGTAGTAGGTGCTGCAGTTGTCGTAGTAGGTGCTGCAGTTGTCGTAGTAGGTGCTGCAGTTGTCGTAGTAGGTGCTGCAGTTGTCGTTGCAGGTGTTGCTGTTGTAGAGGTCGTAGGAGCTTCAGTTGTAGCTGTCGTAGTAGGTGCTTCAGTTGTGGTTGTCGTAGTAGGAGCTGCATTTGCTGTAGTAGGTGCTGCAGTTGTGGTTGTAGGTGCTGCAGTTGTCGTAGTAGGTGCTGCAGTTGTCGTAGTAGGTGCTGCAGTTGTCGTAGTAGGTGCTGCAGTTGTCGTAGTAGGAGCTGCATTTGCTGTAGTAGGTGCTGCAGTTGTGGTTGTAGGTGCTGCAGTTGTCGTAGTAGGTGCTGCAGTTGTCGTAGTAGGTGCTGCAGTTGTCGTAGTAGGAGCTGCATTTGCTGTAGTAGTTGCTGCAGTTGTGGTTGTAGGTGCTGCAGTTGTCGTAGTAGGTGCTGCAGTTGTCGTAGTAGGTGCTGCAGTTGTCGTAGTAGGTGCTGCAGTTGTCGTTGCAGGTGTTGCTGTTGTAGAGGTCGTAGGAGCTTCAGTTGTAGCTGTCGTAGTAGGTGCTTCAGTTGTGGTTGTCGTAGTAGGTGCTGCAGTTGTGGTTGTAGGTGCTGCAGTTGTCGTAGTAGGTGCTGCAGTTGTCGTAGTAGGTGCTGCAGTTGTCGTAGTAGGTGCTGCAGTTGTCGTAGTAGGTACTGCAGTTGTTTTGGATGCTGCAGTTGTTGTTGTAGGTGCTACAGTTGTCGTAGTAGGAACTGCAGTGGTCGTAATAGGAGCTACAGTTGTCGTAGTAGGAGCTGCAGTGGTCGTAATAGGAGCTGCAGTTGTCGTAGGAGCTGCAGTGGTCGTAATAGGTGCTGCAGTTGTCGTAGGTGCTGCAGTTGTCTTAGAAGCTGCAGTTGTCGTTGTCGGTGCTGCAGTTGTGGTTGTCGTAGTAGGTGCTGCAGTTGTCGTAGTAGGTGCTGCAGTTGTCGTAGTAGGTGTTGCAGTTGTCGTAGAAGCTGCAGTTGTCGTTGTCGGTGCTGCAGTTGTGGTTGTCGTAGTAGGTGCAATTGTAGTTTTTGTAGCAGTTGCTCCAGAAGTAGTTGTAGTATCTACATCTGTTGTAGTAAGAGCTGCACTGGTTGTCGTAGGTGCTGCTGTTGTCGTAGTATGTGCTTCAGTTGTGGTTGTCGTAGTAGGAGCTGCATTTGCTGTAGTAGGTGCTGCAGTTGTGGTTGTAGGTGCTGCAGTTGTCGTAGTAGGTGCTGCAGTTGTCGTAGTAGGTGCTGCAGTTGTCGTAGTAGGTACTGCAGTTGTGGTTGTAGGTGCTGCAGTTGTCGTAGTAGGTGCTGCAGTTGGCGTAGTAGGTACTGCAGTTGTTTTGGATGCTGCAGTTGTTGTTGTAGGTGCTGCAGAAGTAGTTGTTGTAGGAGCTGCAGTTGTCGTAGTAGGAGCTGCAGTGGTCGTAATAGGAGCTGCAGTTGTCGTAGGAGCTGCAGTGGTCGTAATAGGTGCTGCAGTTGTCGTAGTAGGTGCTGCAGTTGTCGTAGGAGCTGTAGTTGTCGTAAGAGCTGCAGTTGTCGTTGCAGGTGTTGCTGTTTTAGAGGTCGTAGGAGCTTCAGTTGTAGCTGTCGTAGTATGTGCTTCAGTTGTGGTTGTCGTAGTAGGTGCTTCAGTTGTGGTTGTCGTAGTAGGAGCTGCATTTGCTGTAGTAGGTGCTGCAGTTGTGGTTGTCGTAGTAGGAGCTGCATTTGCTGTTGTAGGTGCTGCAGTTGTGGTTGTCGTAGTAGGTGCAATTGTAGAGTCTGTAGCTGGTACTCCAGTTGTAGTTGTAGTATCTACAACTGTTTTAGTAAGAGCTGCAGTGGTTGTCGAAGGTGTTGCTGTTGTGGCTGTAGTAGGTACTGCAGTTGTAGTGGTAAAAAGAGATACAGTTGTTGTCGTATGAACTGCAGTTGTCGTAGGAGCTGCAGTTGTCGTTGCAGGTGTTGCTGTTGTAGTGGTCGTAAGCGCTTCAGTTGTAGTTGTCGTAGTAGGTGTGGTTGTTGTCTGAGCTTCAGTTGTAGCTGTTTTAGGAGCTACAGTTGTTGTAGTAGGAGCTACAGTTGTTGCAGGTTCAGCTGCTGTAGTGCTTGTAAGAGCAACTAATGTTGTAGTAGGATCTGCAGTTGTGGTTGTAGCAGTAGGTGCAGTTGCGGTTGTCATAGTAGTTGCTGCAGTCATAGTGGTAGCTGCAGTTGTTGTTGGAGCTACACTTGTTGTTGTGAGAGATACAGATGCTGTCGTTGGATTTACAGTTGTTGGCATAGGGATTTCAGTTGTAGATGTTGTAGTAGGAGCTGCATTTGTGGTCGAATCTCCATGTGTAATCCAGCAAAAAAACACTGGGATTTTAAAGATGAATGGTTAAGGTGTTTTGTCGTGCATAATTTAATGTTTCCAAGATTACCCTTCATCATCATGGTGCAGGTTTTATATCTTCATATTCAATAAATAATTATCATTTGTAGCTACACAAATTAAATTATGAAATAAATCCATTGATTGTATAATACCATATTGATATTGATATTAGTACACTTGAGTTGTATTCTATGTTTGTTTTCAGGATGGCACATTTTTCATTACAGTAGTGTGGTAATATAATTCAAGTAATATACAGCAGTGTGATAATGTTTACCACTTACAATTTAGTAATTTTCCTTTTTTATATTTTGGAAATGTATTTAATCGAGGTGAGACATTTGACAGTAGACTAGGCAACATGTAAAATTGCCCCCATGAAATGTCAAAATAAACATATTTGGAAAAAATCCAATGCATTGTACAGTAACATCATATGCAAAGAATATGTACATCATTGCTATTTATTATAATTACATGATCTAAATGTATATGGTCTAGTCTTGCCTTTTTGGTTGTTAATATTTTTATTAATACACGGGTTGGCATGAAGTTTAGCAATTAGTATAAACTGAGTTAGAAATTAAATGAATGAAATTCAGTGTACTACATACCCATGGTGATAAAAGTAGCTGTCAGTTTATGTGTCTTCATTTTGATACAGTTGTTTTCTGAATAGGAAGAAAAATATAAATGTTTTTGACAGGTCATATGAACCACTATTAATGTACAATGGTGGATTCCATTCAGTGTAATGTGTAACTTGGTAAGGAAATATATGCACTTGAACTCATGTAAGTGTGCCAGACCAAGAGGTGTAAATAATTATGCATTCAAGACATCTCAGTGAATAAAAGTGTTCTATACTTTTTCATGGAGTAACTTGTGTAGAATAGCAGAAAAAATAAGGCAACAAAATGCGTGAGCTTTGCAATTGTGTGTAAACATGGATTTATACATCCTAGTGAAATTATACAGTAAATGCAGATTAGTATTGCATTTATCCATGAGAAATCAGCCATTTACTGCATCACTTCAATCATGTTACTTCATAAAAGAGGATAAGTCATTTCAAGTGTTCGAACAGTCTGCCAGCGACCAGCAATTCACTCTGAATCCTACGTATACATATTCTGTGAAAGTAATAGGCGTAGTTCATTCAAAAGTTATGTTTTTTTTTAAACATAATACATCAAATAATATAGTAAAACCCACATTAGTGTTGCATTTTTACAAGAGAAATCTGCCTTTTACTGCCTAAAAAGCATATGCTATAATAAAGCTGACTAATCCAATTTCCATATTTTTTCGAAGGGAAAGGTTATAAATTGAAGATGGGAGTCATGTTTGTGTCATTCATTATGACAGCACAAGACATGGCTACATGTTATTGTATTCTTATAAAGAAGTCAGGAGGATAAATAATTATACGTAATATCCTCTCACACATAGCAATACTGTAAGGCAAATTAATTATTTTAAAAGGATTGCACATCCATCCATCATGCGGATGAATGGACATCACTTACAGTGCCTTCAGAAAGTATTCATACCTCTTTACTTTTTCCACATTTTGTTGTGTTACAGCCTGAATTTAAAATGAATTTTGACATAATAATACCCCATAATGCCCTCACACACATAATACCTGATAATGCCAAAATGGAATTCTATTTTTAGTCATTTTTACAAATTAATTAAAAATGAAAAGCTGTAAATTGCTTGAGTAAATAAGTATTCAACCTCTTTGTTATGCCAAGCCTGAAATATGCTTTACAAGTCAAATAAGTTGCACGGACTCACTATGTGTGCAATAATAGTTTTTAACATGATTTTTGAATGACTACTTCCTCTATGTACCCACACATACAATTATCTGTAAGGTCCCTCAGTCAAGCAGTGAATTTCAAACACAGATTAAACCACAAAGACTGGGAAGGTTTTCCTATGCCTTGCAAAGAAGGGCACCTATTGGTATAAAAAAAGCAGACATTGAATATCCTTTTTATCATGTTGACGTTTTAATTATACTTTGGATGGTGTTTCAAAACACCCAGTCACTACAAAGATAAAGTCTTCCTTCCTGACTCAGTTGACGGAGAGGAGGGAAACCGCTCAGTGATATCACCATGAGGACAATAGAGACTTTAAAACAGCTACAGAGTTTGTTGGCTGTGATAGGGAAAAACTGAGGCAGGATCAACAACATTGCAGATACTCCACAATACTAACCTAATTGACAGAGTGAAAAGAAGAAAGTCTGTACAGAATACATATATTCCAAAGCAGGCATTCTGTATGCAACAAGGCACTAAAGTAATAATACAAAAAGAAAATGTGGCAAAGCAATTCACTTTTTGTCCTGAATATTAATTGTTATGTGTGGGGCAAATCCAAAACAACACACTACTGAGTACCACTCTCCATATTTTCAAGCATAATGGTGGCTGCATCATGTTATGGGTATGACTGGAACTAAGCACAGACACAATCCTAGAGGAGGACCTGGTTCAGTCCACTTTCCACCAGATACTGGGAGATGAATTCACCTTTCATCAACACAATAACCTAAAACACATGGCCAAATCTACAGTGGAGTTGCTTACCAAACAGACAGTGAATGTTCCTGAGCCGCCAAGTTACAGTTTTGACTTAAATCTACTTGGAAATGTATGACAATGCCTAAAAATGGTTGTCTAGCAATAATCAATAACTAATTGGACAGAGCTTGAAGAATATTCAAAGAATAATGGGCAAATGTTGCACAATCCAGGTGTGGAAAGCTCTTACAGACTTACCCAGAAAGACTCAAAGCTGTAATCGCTGCCAAAGGTGCTTCTACAAAGTATTTACTCAGGGGTGTGAATACTTATGTAAATGTGGCTATAACACAGCAAAGTCAAGGGTATGAATACTTTTAAGTCAAGGGGTATGAATACTTTTTGAATGTACTGTAAATCATGTAACCATTACTTCATAAAAGAGAAAGTAATTACACATTTTCAAATCGTCTGCCAACAATTCACTCAATCCTATACATATTCAGTGACAGAATAGAAGTTGTAGTTTAGCAAAACTGTAAAGGTGTTCACATATGATAACCATAATCTTCATAGTTTCAATGTTTTTGCTTACATGATCAATTTTGGATTTTGATCCTTATTTATAAGAACATTTTACCTTGTAATATTTGTTTGTATTTCTATGTTTTTTTACTGTGAGCAAATATATATTTGTTTTAAATCAAAGCTTGTCCATGTATATATTCCATTATACCGTAAAGGTTATTACTTACCTACAGCAAACACTTCAATGCCAGCCTCTTTTTTCTGTAATTTCTCCAAATATCAATTGAGGAAGGTCTTGGTTAATGACAATAAACAATCACAATATCTAGCTTATATCTACTTTAAAATCTCATTAACTGTCTAGTTATGTTAGCCATTTCAAGCTTACAAGTGAACTGTTCATATGTATACTGTCATGTCAATGTATTTCTAGTTTCTATTTATATTACTATAGGGCTGGTTTGACGCAACAAGTTGTTTGTCTTTCAGGTGATGTAATATTTTCGCAGGCACAAAAGACAATAAGATGATGAAAAAAGGGAGGGACAATGGATGGGACAATGGACGGGCAGAGGAATGCATGTGAGTTGTATTTAGGTTAATAATGCTTTCATTTTTTCCCCAGTGACTGACGTGGTATGGAAAACTGGTTATGTGTTCTGACAAAATGTTTGGGGAGAGAAAAAAGGGAGGGTAAAAAGAAGGGCAGGTTTATCTGTTTGAGAGTAAAATAGCAGTGTTGTTGCTTATTAATTTTTTAATAAGTAATTTTAAAGGCTGGCAATTTTTAATTACTTATTGTATTGAAAATTGGTCAGGTGACAATATACATTTTCTATAGCCAGAAACCTGCTTCATTGCAATTAATCGACTTAACTTTTGAGCCATACATTTTATTTAGTCACTGGCCTAAAGTAAGCAATCAGCTTTTTTCTATTTAACAGTCCACCACTCACACACCTGCTACTTCACATATCTTTTTACATAACATATCTGTTTCTTTTGAAGGTAGATTCAGTTTATGAATCTCTAACAAAAGAGATGTCAAGATATGTTGTAATCAGCTGGTAACTATGATTGAAGGTCACAATGACTCCACATGCTGAGACCAACAATGGAGGAAATCATCTTGGATTCCTGATTTCTGGTTTTATGGGGAGTTGGACTTCATTAATTGTATTAATAAAAATAATATATTTGTAATGCAATTTTTCCCAGATGCTCAAATAATTTAACAATGATTACTTACACTGAAGAATGTTGACATCTAACCGTTCGTTTGTGCCTTCTGAAAAGCAAGGGGAAAAATGCATTAAAAAAAACAAAAGGAATTTCTGAATTTCAATGTTTTGGTGTGTGACATACCCTTTATTTTTTGGACTTCACAGTTAATATATTTGGAGAAATTAATATAAATCTGTATCTTGTGGCTGAATAACATTTTTATTTATTTAAAGACATATAGTATTTCAGTATTTCAGCAGTTTAACCACTCAGAACTTGTCAACAATCTCATAAGCAGTACGATGACCAATTTCCGTGCTGTAAATCAAAGGAAATGGAGAGTTGGACTGAGGAGGAGAAACAGGAAGGGGCTGAGGTTCTGTCCTCTGATGCTCACGCTGCTGCTCTTTGGACCAACTTTAGGCTCAGGAGTTGGTTTCTCTTGAACAGAAAGTTCCACTTGACGAAGAATGTCCTCTGTTGGTATGTTAATGTTAAACATTAACTCAACATGTCTAATTGTTACTGTCTCACGACTTCTTGACTAATAAGGACTGTGGCCCTGGATGTATTTGTGGGCTTTTCAGTTATACTTGCTAGGTGTAAACACAACACAGGTTTTAGAAAGTATGTTTCTCTTCAAAGGTGTGATTTTCACAGAGACAGTGCTGTGACCGTGCGGCTCAACAATGTGAAAAGACCCTTATAGGTTTTACAACTTTAGCCTGGCCAAAATTGGTTTCAGAATCATATACAGGATATACAGGATATTCCCTAAAACTTAACCAGTCAGGTGCATTTATAACCTTTATTTATACTATTGTACTATCAAAATTGTGCAGATGCATGCCGTTACACCTCTGTGAAGTGGATTATTTAAAAAAAAAACGTCCATCCTGCTTATACGACGGATACTTGCCGTAAACTTAACTAACACATGTACTGGTAGAAGTGTATTCAGTTTAGAGAACATCTGTTGTCATCTTGCAGAGAGCAAAATCCCCAGTCAGAGCATGTTGGCAAGTAGTCTCGGGTGTCAGTGTTTTGACCAGTATTTTTTGGCACACATCCCAACTAACAATTTGCATTGACCCAATCATAACAACTTATATTTATCAGATGTGAATTGTACAACTTACTCTTACACTTAACATTCTTTGAACTGTGATTTCATGTTTCTGATTTATTGTTGTCTTGGGTGTTGCTGTCCACCAATAACTCCACTGTTCTGTGACTAGCCACACCCTAAACAATCATGGTTTGTCATTCGATGACATATCATAAAATGGCATGTTTTTTTAAAGAGTTGTATCACTCCCTGACGTCTCCCTGACGTCTCGTATGACGTTGAAAGGTGTTTGAGTTTCTTTTAGAATCTGTTCTATTGAACATACCTCTACATCCATAACAAGGAACATCCTCCTTGTTTTATGTTTGAATGACATGGAAGATGGTATTAGTGCATAGTTTATAATATTATTTAGTAGATTATTTTATCAAAAGCAACATACAGTAGAGCATGCATACATTTTTGTCTGGCTGATTCCTGAGGGAACCAAACATACAACCCTGGCATTGCAAGTGCTGCACTCTACAAAATGGTACATAATAGCCCTTTGAAAACTTTTAATGCTAGTTTTCATCAATTCAGACATGTAAGATTGTATTTTCAAAGTATTTGGACCGAGCCTATATGGTGAGCTCAAAAGTATTGGGACAGTGACAATTTTGTTGTTTTGGCTCTGTACTCCAGCACTTTGGATTTCAAATGATACAATGACTATCAGGTTAGTGTAGATTGTCACCTTTAATTTGAAGGTATTATTATCCATATCAGTTAAACTACAGTCCCCCCCCCATTTTAGGGAACTAGAAGTATTAGGACAAATTCACTTATATGTGTATTAGGGTATTAAAAGGTTTAGCATTTTGTTTCATGCAATGATTACATCATTGTTCTATGATTTTGTATTTCTATGTGTTGGGCCGGGTATGGTTCTCAATCAGGGACAGCTGTCTATCGTTGTCTGTGATTGAGAACCATACTTAGGTAGCCTTTTGCCCACCTATATTTGTGGGTAGTTGTCCATGTTTAGTTGCCTGTGAGCACTACGTTGGCTTCACGTTTCGTTTGGATGTTTATTGTTTTGTTGGCGACATCGTTAAATAAAGAAGTATGTACGCTCCAACGCTGCGCTTTGGTCCACTGTTTCCACCATAGGCGATCGTGACAATAGTCAAATTCTAGATTAGAGAAAATACATAACGTGCTATTGGTGAAATGCATGATGTCAATATAGGATGAAAGATTGGTGATATTTATTTTATTTGTAGAGGTAATTCAGCGACAATTACCCAAATACTAGTTGGCAGAGGTGATTCAGCGTTAATCATCTAATTATATTTGTAGAGGTAATTAATAAAGGTTTGATTGATTTACATAAAGATATTGTCTAATTGCTGATTTCACCAGTGAGCCTATGATTGACAAGGAACAAGGAATGAACCTCAACAGGGACATCCGGGATGACTCGGAGGCGAGGTGGAATCCCTGGACGTGCGAGCGAAATTGAATTTCCTCTCCATCTGTCGTTCCCGCAATCGCCCATAGATGCAGATGGTCAAAGCGATGAGGGAGTCAAGATCCGTGGGTAACTCCTGAGCAGCAAGCTCGTCCTTAACCTCCCCCGAGACACCATGCAGGAACATGTCGAACAGTGCTTCCTGGTTCCACGCACTCTCCGCTGCCAACGTGCGGAAATCCACTGCATAGTAGGCCACTCTGCAAGCATCCTGCCGGAGCTGAATTAGCTTCTCTCCTGGAGAACGGGGCATCAAAAACCTTCCTCACCTCTCCTACAAACCCCTCCTGACTCACGCACATGGCTGGCTGTTGTTTCCATACGGCAGTAGCCCAGGTGAGAGCCCTCCCAAACATAAGTGTGAGGAGGTAGGCTAGTGTGAGAGCAAAATTGCAAGATTATGTTATAATACTAATATTGCATCAAATGATTGTTTTATGCAACAGAATAGAGGGTTCTTAGAACTATTGTATCTGTGTGAACTGAAAGTGGGCCTTGGGGAGATAACACTGACAGATTTACGATCTTTTGGGTGATAAAACCTAAAGAGACCGCATTCCAGAGCATTCCAGAGTTAATGTTTCTGTTCTATATTGTACCAGTGAGAGATGACTCCAGGGACAGATCTTGGTCTCTACACAAAGATAACTGTTTTTACAGCAGATACTGTCTGCTGTGAATTATAAGCATCTTTCATTCAAATCTTAACCGTGTGACCCATTCCATACATCTGTTGTTCGTCATGTAGACTGAAAGGGGTGTATCTTGGTTATAAAATACCTTTGTACTTTTATCTCGGGCTCTCAACAAATCATCTGAGGGTCGTCGACCAGCCATCATTATCGTAGAGCACTCAATCGATTCACTTTATATGTTTGAGTTTATTTTATTTTTACAGGGACAGTGCACATTAATCAACGTTTCAGTAAAAGTGCCGGTTTTAGCCAGCCGGCTAATTTTCAACCGCAGTCCCTGGGCAGGTTATTAAAAACAATTACAATATAGACAATAGCAGCATGGAATAAGACGTAGCATACAGACAGAGCAACATAGAACAAAAAGCAGCAAGACAAAATTCATAAAAGCAACAAAGTGTTTCCACACCTCACAAGTTACAGACAACAGACATGGAAAGCGGCAACACACAGCTAGGGACCATGTTCACAAATCTGATTGACCTTTAGCCATGTCTTCAAGCATTTTGTGAAAGTGTGATATGTGGTGCAGTTATGTGTGTCTGATGGCAGTGTATTCCAGACATGGGAAGCTCTCACAGAGAAAGCGGATTTACTAAAGGTGCTTTTCCTTAGGGGAACTATACAGTCACCTCTCATGGCAGACCTTGTAGATCTGCTGCCATATGTTTGGGTTTTCTGTTTAACAAAAATACTGAGTGGAGGGGGAGCCAAGCCATTTAGGATCTTGAATACAAGACATGCGTCGGTGTATTGCACAAGATTTTCCCAACTCAGGAGCTCATGCTTTCTGAGGATGTGACAGTGATGATGGCTATTGGGCTTCCTATCAAGCACTTTGAGAGCCTGTTTGTAGACAGACTGAATAGGTCTTACTGTTGTACAGCAAGCTTGGGCCCAACTAGTCAAGCAGTATGTTAAGTGAGGGAGTATCATAGATTTGAAGTACAGTTTTGCTACCTCTGTAGTCAAACAATTTCGTATAAATCGGAAATTAGCTAGGTTGAATTTGGTTATTTGAATTACCTTTTTCACATGCTTTTTAAAAGAGAGGTTGGAATCAAGTATGATGCCAAGGTACTTAAAATCAGATACCACCTGGAGCTTCTCCCCTGACACATAGACATCTGGCTCAGTAGCATCTGTTGCCCTCTTTTTGAAGAACATGCAAACAGTTTTTTTCACATTGAGATGCAAACACGAGTCACTGAGCCACTTTGTAACCTGGACCATTACAGTAGTGAGTTCTTGTGCAGCTTGTTGTTTGCTCTTTGCATGCACATATATCACTGTATCATCTGCATACATTTGAACTTCAGACCCAGTACAGACAGAAGGCAGATCATTAATGTACAGGCTGAACAGGAGGGGCCCCAGTATTGACCCTTGGGGCACACCCACATCATAGCTAAGAGTGGGCGACAGCTCATTGCTCACTCTGACACACTGAGTTCTGCCTTCAAGGTATGATTTCATCCATCTCAAGGCATCGGGGGAAAAGTTGAACTTGGACAATTTTGTGATGAGAATCTCATGGTTAACAGTATCAAAAGTGAAGTGTGTGTGATATGAAGTGTGTGTGATATGTGTGTCTTGTATTGACCTGCTCCCTTATTAATTTATAACTTGTGTGATAAGTATGTCTCTCCTCATTTGCTTGTAAATAAATTAACCACCACACTATTTTGGAGTGATCTGAGGGGAAGGAGGAGGGCTGAAGCTCGAAAATGAAGGAACACTGAGCTAAAAACGCCCGACAGGTGCTCGGCTCTCCATTAAAGCGTTCTGGGGGAGGTAAATTGGGCTCCCGGGAAGGTGGAGTTGTCGGTGGTGCGGCGCTGCTAACCGCTGAGTTACTGAGCGGCGGTGGGGTTACCACCATGGCAGGCTGCCCCCCAGAAAACCAGTGTAATTGCTCCAGCAGCATGTACTATCAGGTATGAAGGTAAGACCCAGATGCGGACAACGTCAAATTAACAATGGTTTAATAATAATAATAATCCAACATGGGCAGGCAATAGACAGGTCAAGGCAGGCAGGTGTCAGTAAACCAGAGGTAGGGTGACGGTACCGGACGGCAGGCAGGGTCAGGGGCAGGCAGAGAGGTTAGGCAGGCGGGCTCAGAGTCAGGACAGGCAAGGATCAAAACCAGGAGGGTGAGGAAAAAGAGTGACTGGGAAAATCAGGAGCTGAGGCAAAAACACTGGTTGACTTGACAAACAAGACAAAATGGCAACAGACAAACAGAGAACACAGGTATAAATACACAGGGGATAATGAGGAAGATGGGTGACACCTGGAGGGGGGTGGAGACAATCGCAAAGACAGGTGAAACAGATCAGGGTGTGACAACACTGGGTGCAATATGGATCAAGTTACATACCTCCATCAAAGTTTAACAACTATTTGGTTGGATGCTGCGTTACCATGCGTGACCATGTGACCAGGTTTGTGGTCACTTAGAAATGTTCTTGTTTTTGAAATAACAGCACAATAAAATAACATCAAATTGATCAGAAATACAGTGAAGACATGTTAATGTTGTAAATGACTATTGTAGCTTGAAACGGCAGTTTTTTTAATGGAAAATCTACATAGGTGTACAGAGGCCCATTATCAGCAACCATCACTCCTGTGTTCCAATGGCACGTTGTGTTAGCCTATAAAAATTATAAACTTGGATTTGCTAATTGATCATTAGAAAACCCTTTTCCCATCATGTTAGCACAGCTGAAAACTGTTGTTCTGATTAAGAAGCAATAAAACTGGCCTTCTTTACACTAGTTGAGTATCTGGAGCATCAGCATTTGTGGGTTCGATTACAGGCTCAAAATGGCTAGAAACAAAGAACTTTCTTCTGAAACTCATCAGTCTATTCTTGTTCTGAGAAATTGCCAAGAGCTGAAGATCTCATACATCTCTGTGTACTACTCCCTACACAGAACAGCGCAAACTGAGTGGGAGGCCCAGGTGCACAAATGAGCAAGAGGACAAGTACATTAGTGTCTCTAGTTTGAGAAACAGACGCCTCACAAGTCCTCAACTGGCAGCTTCATTAAATAGTACCCGCAAAACACCAGTCTCAACGTCAACAGTGAAGAGGTGACTCCGGGATGCTGGCATTCTAGGCAGAAATGCAAAGTAAAAGCCATATCTCAGACTGGTCAATAAAAATAAAAGATTAAGATGGGCAAAAGAACACAGACATTGGACAGAGAACATTTGGAAAAAAGTGTGAAGAGGCGATTTTCTAATGATGTCAAGCAAAGAGGCACTGAGTTTGAAGGTAGGCTTTGAAATACGTCCACATGTACATCTCCAATTGACTCAAATTATGTCAATTAGCCTATCAGAAGCTTCTAAAGCCATGACATTATTTTCTGGAATTTTCCAAGATGTTTAAATGCACAATCAACTTAGTGTATGTAAACTTCTGACCCACTGGAATTGTGATACAGCGAATTATAAGTGAAATAATCTGTCTGTAAACAATTTTTGCAAAAATGACTTGTGTCATGCACAAAGAAGATGTCCTAACCGACATGCCAAAACAATAGCTGGTTAAGAAGAAATGTGTGGAGTGGTGGAAAACTAGTTTTATTGACTCCAACCTAAGTGTATGTAAACTTCTGACTTCAACTGTATTCATACAGTACCAGTCAAACGTTTGGAGACACCTACTCATTCAAGGGTGTTTTTTTATTTTTACTATTTTCTACATTGTATAATAATAGTGAAGGCATCAAAACTAAGAAATAACATATATGGAATCATATAGTAACCAAAAAAGTGTTAAATAAATCAAAATATGTTTTATATTTGAGATTCCTTAAAGTAACCACCCTTTGCCTTGATGACAGTTTCGCACATTCTTGGCATTCTCTCAGCCATCGTCATGAGGTAGTCACCTGGAATGCTTTTTAATTAACAGGTGTGCCTTGTTAAAAGTTCATTTGTGGAATGTATTTCCTTCTTAATGCGTTTGAGCCAATCAATTAAGTTGTGACAAGGAAGGGGTGGTATACAGAAGATAGCCCTATTTGGTAATAGACCAAGTCCATATTATGGCAAGAACAGCTCAATTAAGCAAAGAGAAACAACAGTTCATCATTACTTTAAGACATGAAGGTCAGTCAATGAGGAAAATATCAAGAACTTTTACATTTTCTTCAACTGCAGTCGCAAAATCATCTAGCGCTATAATGAAACTGGCTCTCATGAGGACCACCACATGAAAGGAAGACCCAGAGTTACCTCTGCTGCAAAGGATGCTCATTAGAGTTACCAGCCTCAGAAATTGCAGCCCAAATAAATGCTTCACAGAGTTCAAGTAACAGATACATCACAACTTCAACTGTTCAGAGGAGACTGCGTTTATCAAAACTTCACGGTCAAAACCACTACTAAAGGACACCAATAAGAAGAAGAGCTTGGGCCAAGAAACACGAGCAATGGACATTAGGCCGGTGAAAATCGGTCCTTGGTCTGATGTGTCCAAATTTGAGATTTTTGGTTCCAACTGCCGGGTCTTTGTGAGACACAGAATACATGAACAGATTATCTCCGGTGTGGGGGTGCTTTGGTGGTGACACTGTCTGTGATTTATTTATAATTCAAGGCACACAACCCGCATTGCTACCACATCATTCTTCAGGGGTGTTGTGTTCATGGGAAACACTGTTTTGTCACTGCACTTTCTCCATCATTAGTTCCAACATGCCCATCATCTCATCTGGCTGCTGCTGTGCGTGTTGAACCAAGGCAGGAGTTACGGAACTATATGGAATGTGATACTGTTGACTTTGAGTAGGAGTAGGAGCAAAAGAGGAGTGTGAGGCATGACGTTTTTCATTGTTAACTTGGTTGTGTGACACTGGAACATTGTCGTGCAGAGCAATGACATGGCTCTTTGTTTGTTTAACCTCACTAGGGTATGTGGGATGCTAGCGTCCCACCTGGCCAACATCCATTGAAATTGCAGAGCGCCAAATTCAAAAACAGAAATACTCATTATAAAAATTCAAGTGTTATACATAGGTTTAAAGATTAACTTTTTTTTCCTGTTAATCCAACCACGGTGTCAGATTTCAAAAAGGCTTTACGGCGAAAGCATACCTTGCGATTATCTGAGAACAGCGCCCAGCAGACAAATCATTACAAACAGTAACCAGTCAAGTAGAAGAGTTACAAGTCAGAAATAGAGATAAAATTAATCACTTACCTTTGATGATCTTCATATGGCTGCACTCAGAAGACATTAATTTACTCAATAAATGTTCGTTTTGTTTGATAAAATCTCTCTTTATTATATCCAAAAACCTCCGTTTTGTTTGCGCATTTTCTTCAGTAATCCACAGGCTCAAACGCAGTCACAACAGGCAGACGGAAAATCCAAATAGTATCCGTAAAGTTTGTAGAAACATGTCAAACGATGTTTATAATCATACCTAAGGTTGTTTTTAGCCTAAATAATCGATAATATTTCAACCGGACAATAACGTCGTCAATATAAAAGGTGAACAATAAAGGCGCACTCTCGGTCGTGCGCATGAAAAAGCTCTGGGCCACTGCAGTGTCCACTCATTCAGACTGGTCTTACTCCCTAATTTTTCAGAATACAAGCCTGAAACAATTTCTGAAGACTGTTGACATCTAGGCATAGGAAGTGCAATGTCAGTCCTAAGTCAATGGATACTGTAAAGGCATTCAATAGAAAACTACAAAATTATAAAAAATCCTACTTCCTGGATGGATTTATTTCAGGCTTTCGCCTGCCAAATCAGTTATGTTATACTCACAGACATTATTTTAACAGTTTTGGAAACGTCTGAGTGTTTTCTATCCAAATCTACCAATTATATGCATATCCTAGCTTCTGGGCCTGAGTAGCAGGCAGTTTACTTTGGGCACGCTTTTCATCCAAAATTCCGAATGCTGCCCCCTACCATAGTGAAGTTAACGCTGCTTTGTTTCATTAAGGCTCTCTGCTCTCTCTGGTACTCGTCTATCCTCACCTGCACGTCTCTGGAGTGCTTTGCAGCTCATGAAGTTCTTTGCAGCTGAACCTGCAGGAGAGCTCAGGATCAGGGCAATGTTTCACAAACATGTGGGCCACTTGCTGACATTAGTTTTCCATCTTCCCACCCTGTCTGCGTAAACCCTCATCAGCTAAATCCGCTGCTTTTTTGAGCTTGATCCAGTAGACTACCGGATCCTCCCTCAGTTTGGGCTTCGTAGAGTAGAAATCTTCAACTGGGTGACATAATGACGTGTCACTAAAATAGGAGGATTGGAAAGATTAGATTTGAGTTCTGTTTCACATCCAACGACTCGTGACTCCTCAAGCCTATCTTCACTACATCCCTAGCTTTTCCCATCAACCTGCTCATGATCTCTTCCACTTGATCAGGCACCTCACATCTTTGCTTTTTCAAATAGTCTGTTGTCAGATCAACCCACTCTTGTACTGTGTACTTGTCAGAGCTGTCACCTCTGAACACTCTGGGTTCTCTCTCGGACTTGACGTGGACTGTCACATGTCGACCTGGTGGAACTTCATGTCTTACTGAATCAGTTGCTGACATTTCTCTTTGTGGTGTACTGTGGAACTCACCACTCGCATCTATGGCTCCTGCTGACGTCAATCTGGCTACTATGGAGTCACCTATCTGCACTCTATACTGGCCTACCATGTCAATAAGGTGTAGTATGGCATCTGTATCGCTACTGGGTGTGGACGTGTGTGAACCTCCTCTCAAAAACGGACCAATAGGATAAAAACCTTGGCTCTGACCTCGCCCCTGTGGCGGAAGAATCAGAATTAGTTGTGTAACATAGATAATTAAGATGTCTTATCTGCATAATATGCTTATGTGATATACTTGTTATTAGAATGTATCCCTTTGGACTCTGGTGTTGGCAGTTGCACTTCTTCCCTCAGCTGGGGCTCAGTCACCTGGGGCCCAGAGAGGGGAGAGGTCAGGCTTGTCTTTCACATGTCCCTGGTGCTATGCAGACTATCAGAAAGGGAAGAGGACAGGAGGGAACATTGTCTTCATATGTGAATGTGTCTTTACCTATTCTTAAACCATGTGAAGGGATGACGTGATTAATGGGGAACCAATTACTTGTCTCCACAATGTCTGTGCGCCAGTCACTCCCTCCCTTAGCATTGGGGGATGTGTGTTGTAGTGTCTGGAACCATTGTATGTCATCTCTGATGTTGCACTTATCCTGGGATAGTGTATGACCTAGAGGCTCACTACCCTCAGTGAGCTTGTCTTAGGAGTGTGGTCAAGAAGGAGTTTTACTTGAGATGGGAGTATCTGGAGTTGACAATTGATTTATGCCATTGGATGAGTTGGTGTTTTTGTGTTCTGAAGTACCAGGGACGAGATTGGAACCTCGTCTTAGGGGCCAAACTGAACGATAATTTATAGCGAATGCTATCTGGCTACGGGATTGTTAAAGGAATTTAATTCCTATATGTTCATCAACCAATACAATTAAAACACTCTGCCCATTCAAAATAATTTGTAAGATACTTATTTGCATAAAATGGACAGGAACCAGTCTCAAAATCAATCAATCAATAGTGTTTATTCTCGAGAGTACTGATCATAGTACAATTTACATCAGGTTATATAATAAAAATTACGTCATAGGTTTTAAAATGTCCTTTCCTCCTCTCGGATACAATGGCAATATAGTTCACAAACCTTCTCACATTGTCTGCCACCTGTTAAACAATCTACTACTAGCCCAATGTCTCTCCCCTCGCTGGGTAGAGACAGAATGTCCTGTAGGGAACACAGCATTCCAGCCGGTCTGACGATAGCTCCATTCGTTTCTAACAAGGAACAGAAAGTCCTTGTTCTAATTCTTGACTAAAACTACACACATTATATTCAGTATTATGATTATAATAAGATTCATACATCCATACAGTAACATAGTAGTATTCTGTTTAGTTATAGTTCTAAGTTAAATGTATACATCATTTTGTAATTATTCATAAAAATCCCATAACATATATACTCCTTTCTCATTTAAAAAGTCTCACCTTGTGACCCGTTCAAAACATCTGTGGTTTGTTATGTCGACTAGGGGGTGGATCTTTGCTATAAAAGATCTCAGTAGCCTTTGTGTTGCCGCTCTCTACGAATCATCAAAGAGACGGTGATTCGTTGACAAGCCATTGCTTTTGCAAAGCTCTCACTATTAAATATTTCGTTTAAGTATAACTCTGACTTGTGTGATAAGTTTGTCTTTCCTCATTTGATAGTAAAGAAATGAACCTCCTCCTAACTCCTAACACTAGCAGCTAATGACTGATATAGCCCCACTCCACGACCATAAAACCCACTGGACTTCGCATTGCTACCTGTATGCTAGCCAAACCAAACACCCCTTGGCAATAGTAGGAGTAGTAAAATCTTCAACTATTGCTCTATCAGTTGAAGATTTGTGAGTCATTTCACCACCCTTAGATGAAACAAATGTAATGTAAAATAAAAAGTTAAGACAAATGATCAGAGAAAATAACTAGAAAATCCCTCAACACTGAAATTACAAAACAGCAGTCCTATGGCCATGAAACCAAAAATCTTACCAGAATAGCACACTTGATCTACATTTCCCCCGGTGATCTGCATCAGGCTGATCTTGACGATCTGATGGGTCACGGCACCAGTGTAACGGCTCTCATATGGCTCATCGACAAAGGACGTATTGCTGTTCTTTCACGGTTTATTCTGCAAATACATACACAACACTGTGTAAACTTCAGAACAACTGCAAACCCACCAAGGAACCTCCATCAAAGTTTAACTTCTTGGCGCACAGATCCCTTCAGCGGGATCATTTTCATAAACAACCACTGAGTTGCAGAGCGCCAGATTCAAAAATAATACTAAAAATATTGATAATCATGCAATCACAAGTGAAATATACCAAAACACAGATTAGCTTGTTGTTAATCCACCTATCGTGTCAGATTTTGAAAATATGCTTTACAGCGAAAGCAATCCAAGCGTTTGTGAGTGTATCAATCAATGCTACAACAGCTAGCCTTAAATTAGCTTGGTCACGAAAGTCAGAAAAGCAATAAAATTAATCGCTTACCTTTGATAATCTTCGGATGTTTGTACTCACGAGACTCCCAGTTACACAATAAATGTTATTTTTGTTCGATAAATATTAGTTTTATAACAAAAAAACGCCATTTGGGTTGCGCGTTATGTTCAGAAAACCACAGCCTCGTTCCGTTCCTGAAAGGCAGACAAATTCCCAAAAGTATCCGTAATGTTCGTAGAAACATGTCAAACGTTTTTTATAATCAATCCTCAGGTTGTTTTTAACATACATAATCGATAATATTTCAACCGGACGGTAACCTATTCAATAAAAGAGAGAAAGAAAATGTCGAGCTACCCCTCTCACGTGCAGGAACTAATCAAAGGACACCTGACTCGTTTTGAAAAATCTCACTCATTTTTTCTAAATAAAAGCCTGAAACTATGTCTAAAGCCTGGTCACAGCCTGAGGAAGCCATTGGAAAAGGAATCTGGTTGATACCCCTTTAAATGGAGGAGGGGCAGGCAACGGAACAGGGATAAAAAATAATAATAATGCACTTCCGGGTTGGATTTGCTCAGGTTTTCGCCTGCAGAATCAGTTTTGTTATACTCACAGACAATATTTTGACAGTTTTGGAAACTTTGGAGTGTTTTCTATCCTAATCTGTAAATTATATGCATATTCTACGATCTGGGCCTGAGAAATAGTCCGTTTACCTTGGGAACATTCTTTTTAAAAATATAAAAAATCTGGCCCCTAGCGTCAAGAAGTTAACAACTCCTTGGCTGGAACTGTAATACTTTTAGAAAAGTTAAATGTACAGTTCCAGTCAAAAGTGTGCAAAGCTGTCATCAAGGCAAAGGTTGGCTACTTTTAAGAATGTAAAATATAACATATATTTTGATTTGTTTAACACTTTTTTGGGTTACTACATGATTCCATATTTGTCATTTCATAGTTGTGATGTCTTCATTACTATTCTACAATGTAGAAAATATTAAAAATAAAGAAAACCCCTTGATGTGTCCAATCTATTGACTGGTACTGTACTTCCTAGCTAAACCCATTGTGGATGCATTTTTTAAGTTTCTGGAAGTGTAACGGCTCTTATTTGGCTCATCGACAAAGGACACAGTGCTGTTCTCTTTCACGGTTTATTCTGCAAATACACACACAACACAGTTGCAAACCTATGTCGTGGCAATTTCCTGTATTACCAAATGAGGAGAGTTACAAACCACACACCAGTCAGAATTATACTTAAACTTCATCTTTAATAATATGAGCTTTACAATAACCCTTTGACTCTCAGATCAATTCAGTGTCTATAATGAATTCTGAGAGCCCCTACAGTAGAATACAAATATCTTTTATAGCCGAGATACACCCCTCTCAACTTACATGACAAACCACAGATCTTAGGAACTCTTCACAAAGGGCCTTTTACTTGAGAAAGGAGTATCCCTTGGCCAGATTGCATTCGCTATAAATTATCGCTCAGTTTGGTCTCTAAAACGAGGTTCTAATCTCGTTCCTGGTACTTCATAGTACAAAAACATTAGCTTTACTATCTGGAATGCTCTTTAGGCTTTATTACCCAAAGACATCGTAAATCTCCTCTGTCAGTGTTATCTCGTAGAGGCCCATCCTCATTGGAACACACACACACACAATAGTCCAAAAGGATACATTCTAATGACAAGTGTCTCACATAAGCATATTATATAAATAAAACATCTTATTTATCTACGTTACCCAACTAATTCTGATTCATCCGCCACACCTACCAAGCAATCTCCATCAAAGTTTAACAACTGGCTGGAATTGTAATAATTTTAGAAAAGTTTAATGTATATTTATATTATACATTTATAACATGGCTACAGACAACATTGTGTAAACTTCAGAACAACTGCAAACCCACCAAATAACAAAATAAAAATGCATTTACATTTCGAGATGACTATCCTCATTAGCAAAGAAAGTACAAGGCGAACGTTAGCTAGCCTTTAGCATAACGCAACGTGCAAATTTTGTAAATGTCCATCAAATTGTAAATACATGACACACCTCTGTAACACTATTACATAACATGTCAACATCGATAGTGATTGTAAAACAATACATTTGTTCAGCCTAACACATATTAGATATAATTAAAAAAATGGAAACTGGATGCAGCATGGATCACGATACATACCTCCATCAAAGTTTAACAACTCTTTGGATGCAGTGTTGCCCACTCCTCAGTAAGGAAAGCAGCTGTTGGCTGTCCTAATAGTCGCTAAATCACGGCTTCATCTAATTTGCATAATTGGCCATGTGCATGTAATTGTGATGGACGCTGTAGGAGAGAGGAATAACATCGTGGGAGAGACAAAAACTGAGTAAAAAACACCCTAAATATGTTTAGAACTACAAATGAACTTTCTTCTGACGATTCTTGTTTTTTTTATGTCACAATTCCAACCCTCCTCCTTTATCCGGGCTTGGGACCGGCAAAAGTGACCCAAAAGAGGCACTCTGGCAGAGTGGGTCATCGTCATTTTGGTCAAGGCTCTCTATGGCAGGTTCAGCAACTGAGGGAGCTGACTTAAATGAGTAAGCAGCTGATGTGCCAAAAAGCTGCAAAACATTATCAGGCAGCTGGTGCTCATAGCAAGCCTCACCAGACAGCTTCAGTCCATATCGAATGTACAGGATGGAGTTAAGGGACTGCAAGAACATTCGATTTCTAAGTTTGCTTTTTACCACACTCATCTGGCTGAAAACTCTCTCGACTTCATCATTCGATTGTGGCAAGGACAACACAGACACAGCAGCCAAGGCAAGTTCTTGAAACGGGTTGATATCAGCTGCATCCCTGAACTTCCAAATCTCACTCCAGAAGCCCAGTGTGTTTTTTGTCTCATTCCATTTACTAAGCTGGATGGCACGCCATCGCTGGAGAATCTTGTCTATCTCTGCAGGGGAGTAGCCAAGGAGCTTGGCTATTTTTTCTATTTCTCCAGGGCTCTTATTGTGCTTTAGAGTTTCCTCCACATTGAAAACAGACATGTACTGCAATGCTTCGATGTTGTCCGGCAGTCTCACCCTCAACTCATTAGTGAGGGAGATGGTGAAGGCTACACACCGCTTTCGGACATTGTTTTCATCCTCAGGTGCAAGGTGGAGCTCAGCTGCCTTTGACTCAAAAAGCTAACCTAGGTACGGTTTGGGACTGATGTATCCATCTATTGGCCCTTTGAGTACATCAACATTTGCCAGTGGATTCAGCACCCTGCTGCTCACAGACTTGATCAGGCTAACCAAGCTGTCAAGTAGCTTAACTTCTTATGTCTGGGTGGCAGTATTGAGTAGCTTGGATGGAAAGGTGCCCAGAGTAAACTGCCTGCTACTCAGGCTCAGAGGCTAAGATATGCATATTATTAGTAGATTTGGTTATAAAACACTCTGAAGTCTCTAAAACTGTTTGAATGATGTCTGTGAGTATAACAGAACTCATATGGCAGGCAAAAACCTGAGAAAAAATCCAACCAGGAAGTGGGAAATCTGAGGTTTGTAGTTTTGCCTATCCAATATACAGTGGGATATTGGTCATATTGCACTTCCTAAGGCTTCCACTAGATGTCAACAGTCTTTAGAACCTTGTTTGATGCTTCTACTGTGAAGAATGAGGGAAGGAGAGCTCTTTGAGTCAGGTGTCTGGCACGAGCTGAACATGCGCACTCACGTGAGAGCGACCTGCTTTCCATTGCATTTCTGAAGACAAAGGAATTCTCCGGTTGAAACATTATTGAAGATTTATGTTAAAAACATCCTAAAGATTGATTCTATACATCGTTTGACATGTTTCTACGAACTGTAATGGAATTGTTTGACTTTTCGTCTGACCTGCGCGTCATGAATTTGGATTACTGGACTGAACGCGCAAACAAAATGAAGGTATTTGGACATAAATTATGGACGTTATCGAACAAAACAAACATTTATTGTGGAACTGGGATTCCTGGGAGTGCATTCTGATGAAGATCATCAAAGGTAAGTGAATATTTATAATGCTATTTCTGACTAATGTTGACTACACAACATGGCGGATATCTCTTTGGCTGTTTTGGTCTCTGAGCGCCGTACTCAGATTAATGCATGGTGTGCTTTTTCCGTAAAGTTTTTTGAAATCTGACACAGCGGTTGCATTAAGGAGAAGTTTATCTAAAGTTCCATGTATAATAGTTGTATCTTTTATCAATGTTTATTATGAGTATTTCTGTGAATTGATGTGGCTCTCTGCAAAATCACCGCATGTTTTGGAACTACTGAACATAACACGCCAATGTAAAATGAGATTTTTGGATATAAATATGCACTTTATCGTACAAAACATACTTGTATTGTGTAACATGAAGTCCTATGAGTGTCATCTGATGAAGATCATCAAAGGTTAGTGATTAATTTTATCTATATTTCTGCTTTTTGTGACTCCTCTCTTTGGCTGGAAAAATGGCTGTGTTTTTCTGTGACTTGGTGGTGACCTAACATAATAATTTGTGGTGCTTTCGCTGTAAAGCCGTTTTGAAATCAGACACTGTGGCTGGATTAACGAGAATTTTATCTTTAAAATGGTGTAAAATACTTGTATCCTTGAGGAATTTTAATTATGAGATTTTTGTTGTTTTGAATTTGGCGCCCTGCACTTTCACTGGCTATTGGCGGGGTGGGACGCTACCGTCCCGAATATCCCAGAGAGGTTAATGTATAGTTAAAGTGACTATGAATATATGAATAACAAAGAGTGGAATCAGCGTAAAAGATGGGTGGGGGGGGGGCACACAATGCAAATAGTCCGGGTAGCCATTTGATTACCTGTTCAGGAGTCTTATGGCTTGGGGGTAAAAACTGTTGAGAAGCCTTTTTATCCTAGACTTGGCACTCCGGTATCACTTGCCATGCGGTAGTAGAGAGAACAGTCTATGATTGGGGTGGCTGGGGTCTTTACATATGCATAACCTGGCTTCTTAATTATGACAAAACTCATGCAACTAAGGATGTTTATTTCTACCCTGTTACACCAGCACCATCCAAGTGGGAGAATAGGCACACTAATACACCATAGAGTACACTGACCAAAAACCAAAACGAAACAGGTGGGTGATTAGGAGGGGTTCTGAAAGACACTCATGGGGGTGTCCACTGAAAGTTGACTAGCAACAACAAAATTTGCCCAATGAAGAGGCAAACAAAAATTTAAAAAAACACATCAAACTTAGAGACAGGAAGCAAACCAAAAAAGGTAGAGCAAAACAAAACAGGGAAATTAGATAAAGGATTGTTTTTCCAGAAATAAAAATTGAGAGTTTTTCATAAGACTTTTACTGAAGTGGCTTTTTATTGTTGGTCAAACAGTTTCCATGGTCATGTTCCAACAGTGCCTTGACGAGCTCAAGATATCAGGGCCAGCCCTCCGATTAGGCAAGATTAGGCGGTCACCTATGGCGGCACTTGAATTTGAGGTGGCATTTTGGAAAATGTCTGCCGCCCTCCGGCGCCCCTGATCGGCTACTACACCGCCGGTGTCGCCCCAGCCACCAGCTCATAGCCGTTGCTGCAGTTCCAGCCTCTACCCCATGCCCGCTTCTCCAGAAAATCATTCCCACTACCCTTGGTAGCTATGGTGATATGTGTGTGTTTTTACGTGATTATCCAATTGTGAAACATTAATAAAAATGTATCTGCCAATTAAACATATTGTATTGTTTTTTAATGTATGTGTGTGACGGAGAGGATTAGTGATAAAGGCAGTAGCCTAACCTAGCCTGTTAAGAGTAGTGATTAAGGTAGTAGCCTAACCTAACGTTAGCTAGCTACTAGTGGAAATAATATCTGCTAAAAGTAAGCTATAGAGATTTGAAACCAGATTTGCTACCATGTCTAAGAGACAAAAACTATCAGGAAGCAATTTTTTTATTTTACTAATGAGAAAAGAGGCACATTCTCTGCATACAGCAATGTTCATCATCCGGTGTGGAGAACAACATGCCTCCGAGGACAGGCCATTCATTCACCGAGACTGACGAGCCCCCGGACCAGTGAAGAGGGCGAACCGGAGGAGTCCGTGCCATCCACTTTTACCGATGATGACAGCTCTCTGTGTGGACAAGAACAGTTGGTCGCACCAGGCATAGCCACACTGCCAAACAATGCCAGCAGGGACCCTACTATCTGGGACCCGGACAGCCCACGCATCCGAGGGCCTTTTTTCGGCCCTGCTGAGCACACTCGCAGAACCTGGTTCTCTGTGATGCAGCATTGTGTTGCTTGGAGGCGGCTGAGTTTTTAACACCATCCAAGAGATTTATACATTTTCATCCAGATCTACACACAACTGGGACATGCTGAAAGAGAACATAAAAGATGGACTAACAGTGAAATCCCTCAGCACGAGATGGGGGAGCCGGATAGAGGCTATGAAACATGTGCGTTACAAAATCAACCTCCAAGAAGCAATGCATGCTGTGGCTGCCAGGAAGGCCAGGCGAGTCAACATGTCTTTGAAAAGGTAAGCGTTGATCATGAACTCACAAACATTTTATCACTCACATACATTTTATCACCAATTTATAAGATTACTCAATTATCTATCGCATGTTAACTCTGTAATTTTTAGACTTAAATAGACTACAGTCGTGGCCAAAAGTTTTGAGAATGACACAAATATACATTTTCACAAAGTCTGCTGCCTCAGTTTGTATGATGGCAATTTGCATATACTCCAGAATGTGGTGCTTGGAATCATTGTTCTTCCTTTGTCAGCCATGGTTACCTGCAAGGAAACACGTGCCATCATCATTGCTTTGCACAAAAAGGGCTTCACAGGCAAGGATATTGCTGCCAGTAAGATTGCACCTAAATCAACCATTTATCGGATCATCAAGAACTTGGCTGCCATCAGTCAGGATGTGGCCCAGAAGTTAATTACCAGCATGCCAGGGCGTATTTCAGAGGTCTTGAAAAAGAAGGGTCAACACTGTAAATATTGACTCTTTGCATCAACTTCAACCATTTACCAATACTAAGTGCCCTTCTTTGCAAGGCGTTGGAAAACCTCCCTGGTCTTTGTTGTTGAATATATGTTTGAAATGCACTGCTCGACTGAGTGACCTTACAGAAAATTGTATGTGTGGGGTACAGAGATGAAGTAATCATTCAAAAATACAGTCAATCATATTTCTCAAATACCGGAGCCTGTGAGTTCAAATAGACTTTTATTACAACATAATAAATTCCGAGCTGGTTCATGAAATTAACTACTTTCCAGTCTTGGCACATATTTCTTATACATTTTTCCTCCTTACGTCACACCCATAGTAACTCCTCTTAATGACTCATCCCCTCTGGCATTTAGCCACCATCGTCTTATTGCCTTGCACTAGTTTTTGTTTGGTTTCATATTAGGGCATGGAAACTGTAGTGCCTCAGCAATAGTTCAAAAAGACATACATGTACTCGTCTTAAGACAGGTGCATGCATGTAGGACCATAGCAACAGTCCTTGGCACTCTGTAAAAGACGCAAGAGGTGTATCCATAGCAAAAGTACATAGTAGGCCATAACACAGTTACGTGAATAACCAGTCATGTCCAACCCCAGACAGGTGTGTGTCTAATGACCCAGAGCACATATAAAGTGTAACATCTTACTAGCTCTTCTGCAATTAATAATTAACACACATGGTCTGGAAATATCTCAATAGTCATTATTATTGTGCACATAGTGAGTCCATGCAATTTATTATGTGACTTGTTAAGCAAATACTTATTGACTCAAGATGTTTAATTGACTCAGCTTTTCATTTTTAATTAATTTGTAAACATTCCTAAAAAAAACTCATTCCACTTCGACATATAATTGTGTATTGTGTGTAGGCCAGTAACACAAAATCAGTAACGCAATTAGTATGTTTTTATTCAGGCTGTGACACAGCAAAATGTGGAAAAGGTAAAGTGGTGTGAACACGTTCTGAAGGGACTGTATATATCCACGTTCGACTCAGCGTTGCTCCTCATTCTCTTTTCTTCCCTCTTCTTCAACCCTCATCCAAATTGTGTTTCACTTCTCTCCTTTCTCAAGTAATATAAAGGTGTTATTTTTCACCTCAATGCTACACTGGTCACTCGTTCAGAACTGTAGTTGCAACCACAACAGTCACACTAGGGCCTAGATTCAATCGGATCAAGCGTTAACCACTGATAGCAGACGCCTGCATAGCGAATGTTTTGGTAGTGTCGGAGGTGGAACTGCCATTGGAGCCGTCAAATTGGTGAGCATCTACATGCATGCATGACTGGGATTGACACAAAGCGAACATCTCATTGTATCATACTGTCGTGGAAATTACCACCAGGGACACTCAAAGTCAAACTTAAATAAATAATTATTTATTATCAGCAAGCTGGAGAGGTTCCAACAAACTCAATGCACCATACTACATGTCAGTCGGGAGCTCCATCAGGGGCAGTCCCATTAGTTATTTTATGTACTTATTTTATGTACTACTTACACAGACAAGTTATATTTGCATGATTTACATTTCATTATTCATATTTAAATCATCATTAACTTTTGGTTCATTCATGAAACTGGCTCTCATGAGGACTACCACAGAAAAGGAAGACCCAGAGATAACTCAGCTGCAGAGGATAAATTCATTAGAGTTATCAACCTCAGAAATTGCAGCCCAAATAAATGCTTCACATAGTTCAAGTAACAGACATCTCAACATCAACTGTTCAGAGGAGACTTAGTGAATCAGGCCTTCCTGCTCAAATTGCTGCTGCAAAGAAACCACTACTAAAGGACACCAATAAGAAGAAGGGACTTGCTTGGTCCAAGAAACACAAGCAATGGAAATTGGACCGGTGGAAATCTGTCCTTTGGTCTGATGAGTCCAAATTGGAGATTTTTGGTTCCAACCGTTGTGTCTTTGTGAGACGCAGAGTAGTTGAACGAATGATCTCTGCATGTGTGGTTCCCACCGTGAAGCATGGAGGAGGAGGTGTGAAGTGTGGGGGTGCGTTTCTAGAGACAATGTCAGTGATTTATTTAGAATTCAAAGCACACTTAACCACCATGTCTACCACAGCATTCTGCAGCAATACGCCATCCAATCTGGCTTGACTATACACATCAGCTATCATAGCAACTGAAATGACTGAAACACTTAACAAAGAGCTGCAGTTAGTTTTGGAATGGGTAGCAAGGAATAAGTTAGTCCTAAATATTTCCAAAACTAAAAGCATTGTATTTGGGACAAATAATTTACTAAACCTAAAACCTTAACTACATCTCTTAATGAATAGTGTGGATATTGAGCAAGTTGAGGTGACTAAACTGCTTGGAGTAACCCTGAAAATTGCTGTTGGCTCAGAAGAGGGCAGCACGGCTGGCCCTTAAAAGTACACAGAGAGCAAACATTAATGGCATGCATGTCAATCTCACATGGCTCAAGTGGAAGAGAGATTGACTTCCTCATTACTTGTTTTTCTAAGAGGTGTTGACAAGCTGAAGGTACCGAGCTGGCTGTTAAAAATACTAGCACACAGCTCGGACACCCATGCATACCCCACAAGACATTCCACCAGAGTCTCTTCACAGTCCCCAAGTCCAGAACAGACTATGGGAGGCGCACAGTACTACATAGAGCCATGACTACATGGAACTCTATTCTACATCAGGTAACAGACGCAAGCAGTAGAATCAGATTTAAAATGCCGGTAAAAACACCTTATGGAACAGCGGGGACTGTGAAGTAACAAAAACATGGGCACAGACACATGCATACAAACACATGATAACATACGTACATGTGAGGGCACACACTTAGTGTGTTGTGAATTCTGTAATGAATGTATTGTAATGTTTAAAAAAATTGTAGAACTGCCTTAATTTGCCTTTGCAGCAGCTAATGGGGATCCATAATAAATACAAATAAAAAATACAAATTTGTCACCAGTACTTGAAAACATGAATAAAACTGTAAATACATTATGCTCCATACATACATGCTGAAAGCTACAGTAGAAACGACAACACGATATACAGAAAATAAGGCACTTACTTTGATAAGAACGCACACATGTCCAAAATTATTATTTGTAAGGAAAACAACAATGGAGGCAATGTGAGGGCCAACCCGAAAATGTGCCAGTTTGTGGAAGAGGGAAGTTTGTCCTACTCAGTAAAGCCTCAAACATAAATGGTCCATAACACTGAAATGGGCTACTTTACTGAAATGTGAATTAATGAGGAGGCGGAACACACCTCAATTCAAACTGTTCGAAAATGCAACTTGTTAGAAAATCATTTGAAATTCACAAGTTGAAACATAGCCTATAGATAATTAGCAGGCAGCACGTGTTAACTGTCCTGTTGCTTAACAATCACATTTTGGAACAGTGTGCGCATTCTGACATCACGTGCATGAAGCAACTCACGCTGGATCGACCGTTAGAGATATTTGGAACTCATGTGTGAAAAGATTAATAGTAATAATGTCACGTTCGTTGACGGATGGATTGGACCAAGGTGCAGCGTGGTAGGCGTACATTTTACTTTATTTTAAATGACACCGAAAAAACAACAAAATACAAAAACGAACATAAAGCTACATGCAGTGCAGAAAGCAACTACACACAAACAAGATCCCACAATCTAAGGTGGGAAAAAGGGCTGCCTAAGTATGATCCCCAATCAGACACAACGATAAACAGCTGCCTCTGATTGGGAACCATACTAGGCCAACAAAGAAATAGAAACATAGATTTGCCAAATAGAGAATAAAAAAGGCTCTCTAAGGTCAGGGCGTGACAGTACCCCCCCAAAAGATGCGGTCTCCGGCCGCAAACCTGAACCTATAGGGGAGGGTCCAGGTGGGCATCTCATCTCGGTGGAGGCTCCGGTGCGGGATGCAGACCCCACTCCGCTTGAGGCTCCCCCCACTTCGGTGGTTCCTCTGGTGCGGGGATTGTCGCCGGGGTCTCCGGACCGTAGATCGTCGTCGCGGACTCCGGACTGGGAACCGACGCTGGAGGCTCCGGACTGGGAACCGACGCTGGAGGCTCCGGACTGGGGACCGTCGCTGGAGGCTCCGGACTGGGGACCGTCGCTGGAGGCTCCGGACTGGGGACCGTCGCTGGAGGCTGAGTGCGTGGAACTGGCACAGGACGCACCGGGCTGGAGAGACGCACTGGAGGCCAGGTGTGTGGAGCTGGCACAACGCATCGTGGCTGGAGAGACGCACTGGAGGCCGGGTGCGTGGAGCTGGCACAACGCGTCGTGGCTGGATACCCACTTTTGCTCGGCAAGTGTGGAGAGCTGGCCCAGGACGCACTGGGCTGTGCTGGCGAACTGGGGATACCGTGCGTAGAGCTGGCCGAGGAGATGCACTGGAGACCAGGACCGCTGAGCCGGCACAATCCTTCCTGGACAGATGCTCACCTTAGCACGGCAAGTACGGAAAGCAGGCACAGAACGCACCGGGTTAAAGGTCAGGGTGTGACAAATAATATCTCTTTTATCTCAATTTCAACTCTATTATCCAAATTTCATTCCTCTTTTTATCCAAACTTAAATCTTAGTTGAACTCAGTTTACCACTTATTATCCAAAATTCAATTTCTTAACACGAATAATATCTCTTATGATCCATATTTCAAATCGATTTAATACGTCCTTTCCACACTCACACAACTCTCACATCCACATTCACTTGGTAATCTCCCTTAAAACTACATTATCTTCAATGATTCTCTTGTCGTTACTTCCTATGCACCACATGTATCTACAACGATTCTGGGCGGGTCCTCATCGTCTTTTAGTCAGATGGGAATTTCCCTCACTCTTTCAAAATACACCATCTGTTTTCCTCGTAGACCCACACTGGAAAGCTCCGCAATCAGAATCAATCAGAATATTGTTTGTGACGCCAAATTGATGTGGAAATTACCACCAGGGACACCTGAAGTCAATCTTAGATTAATCATTCGTTATTATCAGAAAGCTGGAGAGGTTTCAACAAAGTCAATGCACCAAGTAGTACACGTCGGTCAGGAGCTCTGTCGGGGCAGTCCCGTTAGTTCTCCTATATACTGCTTCACAGACAAGTTATATTTTCATGATTTACATTATTCATTATTCACAATTAATTCATCATTAACATTTGGTCCATGCATGTGTCCGACCAATACCTCACAAGGCTTCTTCTCTCCAAGCTGAGACCTTGAAACTGAGATAAAACTGATGAATTTAAAGAACACACAACATCCCCTGAATATGACTGGTGTCAGTAAACGTAGGCAAAAAAAGTCATAGTTATGAAACATCTAGATAATATGTAAACAGCCTGGGTGAGGTAAAATGGTGAGTGAGCAAGCTAGCCAACTTTAACCATTTAGCTTGGGTGCTTGGTTGGGATAAGGCAAACTGCAGAAGGACGAGTAGGCTACAATTCCCCATAGTTTATTAGTGCAAATTTGACGGCCAACGGTTCCTGCCTATTTTGCTTTGGCTAGCATTAATTGTTGATCTTGATCTTGTTGTTGATGTGCATAACTGAGGGAGAGAGAGCCTATATTTTCATGGTTGTTTGATCAATAGGACTGTAAAGTTCCCAAATGTAAGAGGACTCCCGTGAGACGGTCAACGGTCCGGAACCTCCTGCGACGGTCAACGGTCCGGAACCTCCAGCTCCATGGCCGGAGCCTTCCCCTGCGCCGATGCCCAGTCTAAGCACGGCGTCCAGTCCAGCTCCAAGGCCAGAGTCTTTTTCTGCGTTGGTGCCCAGTCCAGGCACAGCGTCCAGTCCCGCTCCATGGCAGGAGCCTTCCTCTGCACTGATGTCCAGTCCAGATCTGGTGTCCAGTCCCGCTCCATGGCAGGAGCCATCCTTGACACCGAGGTCCAGCCCAGGCACAGTGTTCAACTACTGTCACGCCCTGACCATAGAGAGCCTTTGTTTTTCTATGGTATAGTAGGTCAGGGCGTGACTGGGGGTGTTCTAGTTTATTTTCTATGTTGGTGATTTGTATGATTCCCAATTAGAGGCAGCTGGTAATCATTGTCTCTAACTGGGGATCATATTTAAGTAGCTTTTTTTCCCACCTGTGTTTATGGGATATTGTATTGAGTTATTGCACGTAGCAACTCTGTAGTCACGGTTCGTTGTTAGTTTATTGTTTATTTGTTTTTTGTCTTTGCTTAGTTTCACTTTCTAATAAATAATGTGGAACTCAACATCCGCTGCGCCTTGGTCCGACATTTATTCAAGCGAACGTGACAGTTCAGGTGTATTTTGTGGCAGTTGGCGAACGCGTTCTAATGATCTGAAGTCGCACTGTTGCAACTGTCTGTAAACACACAGTCCAGTTCAAAATTAATTATGTCAGGCTTGTGTGGAAAATGGCTTGTTTTCATAAAGGTATACTTTACCTGTGATTGGCTATGGCGCACCGGTCTGCATAGACTCTGGTCCTGGACGAGACAGAGGTTTTTATTAGGTTTAATTTACTGCAGGGTCTGTTAATTGTCCAAACGCACGGCCACTTTCCCACTCTACAGTGCATTCGGAAAGTATTCAGAGCCCTCTCCTTTTTCCAAATTGCTATACATTACAGCCTTATTCTAAAATGTATTAAATAAATAAAAATCTCATCAATCTATACACAATACCCCATAATGACAAAGCGAAAACAGGTTTTTAGAATTGTATGCAAATTTCATAAAAATAAAAAACAGAAGTACCTTATTTACACATAAGAATTCAGACCCTTTGCTGTGAGACTCAAAATGTAGTTCCTCTGTGGAGATGGGAGAACCAGAAGGATTGCCATTGCTACTGAGATGTAATGTCTGTGCAATTAAGTTATACTTGCTAGGCGAAGAGAACATGTTTGATTTTTAGGGTGTCATTTTTTAGGGTGTGACAGCTTTAGTTTGTAAGGCTCATATTGCCCAACCTATTCAAGGAGACACTGCAGGGAAAGAATATAATTGTGGAAATATGGAATTTCACGTTCAACAAAACCTGAGATGACATAGTCTCGGATATCCTAGACCTTGGAGCATCGTAAGCTATTGCCTGGATACCCATCCACATTGTTAAGGCCAACTGACGTTTCTTCTCCTCTATGAGTCTGAATTTATCTCCCTCTCTGATGATTTCAAGAATGCAAACATATTCTGACTGTTCTGATTGGTCACAGAAATCAATAGGTTGTGCCAGAGCCAGCCTACATGATGACATTATTAACTTTGATTGGTTAGATTTGTTAAAAGACCATCCAATCGCTGATGAGTCGTCAGGCAATGCAAGCTAGGTAACGGCAGAAGGTCTGGGGAGGATATCGGCTGCTCTCTGACAATTCGAAATGGCGAAAAAATTATTTTAGGGGAGGATCCTCTTCAGACAGATAACTCTCAACAAATCAAGAGTTTGGGTAGGCAGGGTTCAAAATGCAGGCAGGAATTCTGCTCATGTTTAGCTAGGGCAAGAAGCGGATCCGGCAGGGACGTTACCAGTGACTTGTTTCCCATTTCCGACTTGTCCTCTTTGTCTCAAATGATGCAGAAACATCTACACACATGTTAAACTGGAGTATTGGTACATTGCCGGAGCAACCAGTCTGAATAGAGCGAGATGACACAGTCTCAAGCCTAAGCCGAAGTCATCCTGTATGTGACAATGGGTTTTGGTGTTGATCAATACTTTTTATGCATAATTGTTGTTCATTTCTGAAAGTTGTAATGGAACCATCATTAAGACATGGAGCCACAGATTCTCATCAAATGCTGTCTAAATTGTGTCTGTCATGTAATGTATATCATAATAAATGGTGTATTAATATTTGTTGGAGCAAACCCTTCCAATATAACAAGAAAGCTGTCAAATGCATGCAATTATTTTTAACTATACATGAAACATTTCTGATCATAAAAGCACTTGTAACACTTGTGTGATGTTGATGTCTAATTTAATACTTGACATATTGTCACGGCCGTTTAAAGGAGTGGACCAAGGTGCAGCGCGATTGGAATACATCTTTTAATTCCACGAAGAACTCTTAGCGAACGAACGAACAAACGAACGAACGAACGAACGAACGAACGAACGAACGAACGAACGAACGAACGAACGAACGAACGAACGAACGAACGTAGGACAACTACCCACCAAACCAACATGGAAAATGGCAACCTAAATAGGCTCCACAATCAGAGACAACGATAAACAGCTGTCTCTGATTGGGAACCCACTCAGGCCACCATAAACCTACAACCCCTAGACAATACAAAATCCCCATAGATAACAAAAAACCCTAGACAAGTCAAAAACCCCTAGACAATACAAAAACTAAACAAACCACCCCTTTTCACACCCTGACCTAACCAAATAATAAAGAAAGCAAATATAACTAAAGTCAGGGCGTGACACATATTATTATCAGTGAATGAGGATATCACTTGAACAGCCATGCACGTCAACCCAGTGTTACTTCAGGAATTTTAGGCATCTTGAAAATATTCAATGACTCTCTTAAATCTATTTTTGAACACTGGTTCCCATTGATTAGTTGAATACACCGTGATAACAACCCTTAGGCATTCATGATGTAAAACAGTTTAATTGTTCCTCTCACAGAGAAAGATATTCCCCTGTGAAGAGAAACGCATCACTTGAGTTTAAAATGTCACAATCCTGTGTGAAAGAATGCATTGTGGAGTCCAATCCAAATCGTTTTGGATTGATAGCTGTATACAAATTGGATATTTAGTTTACACTACATTTTGTTTAGATGTTCTTATGTCTGAGAGAAATAAACTACTTAGGTCATGACATTTAATGCCAACATAATCACACAACCTCACTGCTTTTTTCATCCTTTGTCCAAAATATTGTTTGAAATATAAATATAAACACCCATATTTATATATATTATGATATAGTTTGCATCACTAATAAACATTCTGCTGTGTGCAGTTAATTTTTTTCCCAATGTATCAAAGCTTTTCCATTTATATATTCCATTATACAGTAAAGATTATTACTTACCTACAGCAAACACTTCAATGCCAGCCACCAATTTCTGTAATTTCTCCAAATGTCAATTGAAGGAAGGTCTTTGTTTATTGTCATTAACCATCACAATATCTAGCTTATATCTACTCTAAAATCTCATCCGTCTCGTTCTGCTAACCATTTCAAACTTACAATTGAACTGTTCATATGCATACTGTAATGCCAATGCATTTATAGTTTGTATTTATATTACTATAGGGCTGGTTTGATGCCACAAATTGTCTGTCTTTCAGGTGACGTAATATTTTGGGAGGCACCAAAGATAATAAGACAAAGGTGATGAAAAAGGGAGGGACAGAGGAATGCACGTGAGAGGTTCTTAGCTTAAAAATGTTTTCGTTTTTTCCCCCAGGTACTGACGTGGTATAGAAAACTGGTTAGGTGTTTTGTCAAAAAAAATTGGGATGGACAAAACATCATCTAAAAAAGGGAGGGGCAAAGATGGGCTGGTGTATCTGTTTGAGAGTATAACAACAGTTATGTACTGACCTTATTTTATTGAAAACTGTTTAGGTGACAATTACATTTTATTAAAGATTTTCTATAGCCAGAAACTTACTTCATTGTACTTAATTGACTTAACTTTTGGGACATACATTTATTTTAGTCAATGGCCTAAAGTAAGCAGTCATCATTTTTCTATTTAACAGTCCTACACTCACACATGTGCTACTTCTCATATCTTTTTACACAACATAGTTGTTTCTTTTAAAGGTAGATTCAGTTTATAAATCTCTAACAAAAGAGATGTCAAGATATGTTGTAATCAGCTGGTAAATATGATTGAGGGTCACAATGACTCCACATGGTGAGACCAACAATGGAGGAAATCATCTTGGATTTCTGATTTCTGGTTTTATGGGGAGTTGGACTTCATTAATTGTATTAATAAAAATAATATATTTGTTTGGCTCTTTTTCCAGATGCTCAAATAATTTAACAATGATTACTTACACTGAAGAATGTTGACACCTAAACATTTGTGTGCATGCTGAAAAGCAAGAAATAAATATTATTTCCATAATAATTTATTTCCATAATACCCTACATTTTTGGGACTTTACAGTTGATATATTTGGAGAAATTCATAAAAATCTGTATCTTGTGGCTGAATTTTAAAAAACGTATTTAAAGACAAAGTATCTCTCTGTCACGTTCCTGACCTGTTTTCTGTTGTTTTGTATGTGTTTAGTTGGTCAGGACGTGAGCTGGGTGGGAATTCTATGTTGTGTGTCTAGTTTGTCTGTTTCTATGTCCAGCCTAATATGGTTCTCAATCAGAGGCAGATGGTAATCGTTGTCCCTGATTGAGAATCATATATAGGAGGCTTGTTTTGTGTTGGGATTTTGTGGGTGTTTGTTTCCTGTCTCTGTGATTGTCTGCACCAGATAGGTCTGTCTCGGTTTTTGCACATTTTGTTATTTTGTATGTTGTTTGTAGTGTTTTCACTTGTTCTTTATTAAACATGTTGAACACTAGCCGCGCTGCACTTTGGTCCAATCCTTGCTACTCCTTTTCGGATGAAGAGATGGAGGAAAGCCGGTACAGAAACACCCACCAAACCCGGACCAAGCAGCGTGGAAATGGGCAGCAGCAACAGAAGCAGCGGTACCAGGAGGAATGGTCTTGGGAGCAAATATTCAACGGAGAAGGACCCTGGGCTAAGGTTGGAGAGAATCGCCGCTCTCGGGAGGAGAAGGAGGCAGCCACAGCCCAGGAGCGGTGGATTGAGGAGGCAGCACGTAAGAGAGGCTGGAAGCCCGAGAGGCTCACCCAAAAATTTCTTGGGGGGGGCTAAAGGGGAGTGTGGCGAAGCCGGGTTGGATACCTGAGCCAACTCCCCGGGCTTACCGTGGAGTGAGAGGGCGTCGTACTGGTCAGACACCGTGTTATGCGGTGGAGCGCACGGTGTCCCCAGTACGCGTGCTTAGCCCAGTGCAGGCTATTCCACCTTGCCGCACTGGTAGGGCTAGGTTGGGCATCGAGCCGGGTGCCATGAAGCCGGCCCAACATATCTGGCCTCCAGTACGTCTCCTCGGGCCGGCGTACATGGCACCAGCCTTACAGGTGGTGTCCCCGGTTCGCCTGCATAGCCCAGTGCGGGCTATTCCACCTCGCCGCACTGGCAGGGCTACGGGGACCATTCAACCTGGTAAGGTTGGAGAGGCTCGGTGCTCAAGAGCGCGTGTCCTCCTTCACGGTCCGGTATATCTGGCGCCACCTTCCCGCCCCAGCCCAGTACCACCAGTGCCTACACCACGCACCAGGCTTCCAGTGCATCTCCAGAGCCCTGTTCCTCCTCCCCGCACTTGCCCTGAGGTGCGTGCCCTCAGCCCGGTACCTCCAGTTCCGGCACCACGCATCAGGCCTATAGTGCGTCTCAGCCGGCCAGAGTCTGCCGTCTGCCCAGCGGTGCCTGAACTGCCCGTCTGCCCAGCGGTGCCTGAACTGCCCGTCTGCCCAACGCCGTCTGAACTGCCCGTCTGCTCAACGCCGTCTGAACTGTCCGTCTGCTCAACGCCGTCTGAACTGTCCGTCTGCTCAACGCCGTCTGAACTGTCCGTCTGCTCAACGCCGTCAGAGCTGGCCGTCTGCCAAGCGCCATCGGAGCCATACGTCTCCCCAGCGCCATCTGAGCCATCCGTCTCCCCAGCGCCATCTGAGCCATCTGTCTCCCCAGCGCCATCTGAGCCATCTGTCTCCCCAGCACCATCTGAGCCATCCGTCTCCCCAGCACCATCTGAGCCATCCGTCTCCCCAGCGCCGTCTGAGCCATCCGTCTCCCCAGCGCCGTCTGAGCCATCCGTCTCCCCAGCGCCGTCTGAGCCATCCGTCTGTCCCGAGCCGTCAGAGCCGTTCGTCAGTCAGGAGCCGCTAGAGCCGTTCGTCAGTCAGGAGCCGCTAGAGCCGCCAACCAGACAGGATCTGCCAGAGCCGCCAACCAGACAGGATCTGCCAGAGCCGCCAACCAGACAGGATCTGCCAGAGCCGCCAACCAGACAGGATCTGCCAGAGCCGCCAACCAGACAGGATCTGCCAGAGCCGCCAACCAGACAGGATCTGCCAGAGCCGCCAACCAGACAGGATCTGCCAGAGCCGCCAACCAGACAGGATCTGCCGGAGTCGTCAGTCAGCCATGAGCGTCCAGAGCCGTCAGCCATGAGCGTCCAGAGCCGTCAGCCAGTCATGAGCCGTCAGCCAGTCATGAGCTGCCCTCCAGTCGTGAGCTGCCCTCCAGTCGTGAGCTGCCCTCCAGTCGTGAGCTGCCCTCCAGTCGTGAGCTGCCCTCCAGTCGTGAGCTGCCCTCCAGTCGTGAGCTGCCCTCCAGTCGTGAGCTGCCCTCCAGTCATGAGCTGCCCTCCAGTCATGAGCTGCCCTCCAGTCATGAGCTGCCACCCAGTCCGGAGCTGCCACCCAGTCCGGAGCTGCCACCCAGTCCGGAGCTGCCACCCAGTCCGGAGCTGCCACTCAGTCCGGAGCTGCCACTCAGTCCGGAGCTGCCACTCAGTCCGGAGCTGCCTCTCTGTCCTGAGCTACCTCTCTGTCCTGAGCTACCTCCTAAATCATGTGGGGGCCTTGGGGAGGATTCTTAGGCCAAGGTCGTGGGCGAGGGTCGCCACTCAAAGGACGCTAAGGAGGGGGACAAAGACAGTGGTGGAGTGGTGTCCTCGTCCTGCGCCGGAGCCGCCACCGCGGACAGATGCCCACCCAGACCCTCCCCTTGAGTTTTAGGGGTGCGCCCGGAGTTCGCACCTTGAGGGGGGGGTTCTGTCACGTTCCTGACCTGTTTTCTGTTGTTTTGTATGTGTTTAGTTGGTCAGGACGTGAGCTGGGTGGGAATTCTATGTTGTGTGTCTAGTTTGTCTGTTTCTATGTCCAGCCTAATATGGTTCTCAATCAGAGGCAGATGGTAATCGTTGTCCCTGATTGAGAATCATATATAGGAGGCTTGTTTTGTGTTGGGATTTTGTGGGTGTTTGTTTCCTGTCTCTGTGATTGTCTGCACCAGATAGGTCTGTCTCGGTTTTTGCACATTTTGTTATTTTGTATGTTTGTAGTGTTTTCACTTGTTCTTTATTAAACATGTTGAACACTAGCCGCGCTGCACTTTGGTCCAATCCTTGCTACTCCTCTTCGGATGAAGAGATGGAGGAAAGCCATTACACTCTCTATGATAATGAAATGTGTTCAGGTTTAAACAAAATATTTTCTATTGAACATTATCATGACACTACAATAGTGTTTCAGTATTTTGAAGAGTTCCTTGGTCCTCATCATTTTGATTATCATGGATGGTCAGTCCTTACATCCATAGCTCCATCTATGAATTTGAGAGCGGTTACGTTTACTTAAGTGGCGGGGTGTTCCCCTTTAAGTACTCAGGGTCTAAGGACTAAAATCTTTATTAAAGCTATCAAAAATGTAATGCATAATAGTATTGACCTATTTCTGGGTGCATATTTAACCTCGGCAAGGTTAATGGCAACACTAATGTGAATCTGAAGTATGAAGGTTTTCCTGTCTTCCTCAGGAAGTTCCTCTTTTTATTCAGGACTCTCGACCAAGGGGAATCTTTTGCATGCCAATGTTGCATTAGTTGATCTTAAACAAATGGGGGGTATACATAACACCTTGATGAGTGTTCCAGTGTCATTCATAACAACTATTAGAACACATTTATTCAACATCATTCATGAGGATTCTCATTTGCACACTGTATTGACTGTATGTTTGTTTATTCCATGTGTAACTCCGTGTTGTTGTTTGTGACGCACTGCTTTGCTTTATCTTGGCCAGGTCACAGTTGTAAATGAGAACTTGTTCTCAACTAGCCTATCTGGTTAAATAAAGGTGAAAAAAAAAGGAATTTGTTAAAAAGTTCTTTATATATCAGTAGAAACAGAATGTGTATTTCTTCTGTCACAGTACCCAGCCCTCTGACAAAAGGTTCACACAATAGCACCAGGTAAGCCTTAGAGCAGTACCCAGGTGGCAGATTAGGGGTTATGTGACTTGCTCAAAGCCACAAGGGCAGAAGGTTTGAACCAGACCTGTCTGTAAATAATATATTTCAAATACTCTAACTAGCTGTGGTTGATGATTTAGCTTGCCTGGCACAATGGAACCATTGTAGTAGTCCCAAAAGAGAAAACCCCATCTTTCTGGCACTCACTCCAGACAGGCTCAACACTATTTGAACCCAGATCAGAGCAATTGATGGCATTGTAATGTGTTGAGTAACTGCCTGATACCTGAAGATAAGTATCAGATCAAGTCAATCAATCACATTTAATTTATAAAGCCCTTTTTACGTCAGCGGTGGTCAGGAATTGCTTTACTGATACTGACCTAAACCCCATCGAGCCAGAAGCTTATGCCTTGGCTTTAGCTCAGCAAAGACTAATACAGCCTTGTGGTGCACAATACTAATCCAGTCAGTGACACCAGCAACAATACTGTTCACTCAGAACAGACTTTAAATAATTTGACTTAATAATAATTTACTGTAATTAAAAATATATATATTTTGAAGGTTACTTATGAATGATGTTAAAATATTAAGAATGTTATGCATGACGACTTTTAACATTCACAAAGTGTTTACCCAAACTATTTAGTTACCAAATTTTGGCGAGGATCTTCTTTCTAACCCTTAACATGTGGGTATCACTTGTGAACATGTACATTCCTGAGTGTGATGCCTGACTCAACATGTCCAATTGTTACTATCTCACATCTTCTTGGCTAATAAGGACTGTTGCCCTGGATGTATCAGTTGTACTTGCCAGGTGTAAACACATCACAGGTTTTAGAGAGTATGTTAATCTTCAAAATTGTGATTTTCTTTTTTAGTGTGTGACGAGCTTTAAGACTAATTTTCCACCAGCCTATTTGTGGAGACAGTGCTCTGAGTGCAGCTCTGTTCAGCTCATTAATGTGAAAAGCCTTTATAGGTTTCACAACTTTAGCACATCCAGAATTGGAGTCAGAATCAAATACAAATATAGGATATATACAGGATATACAGGATTTTTCCTAAAACTTAACCAGTCAGGTGCATTTATAACCTTTATTTATACTATTCAACTAACATTATTGTTCTGATGCATTCCGTTACACCTCTGTGAAGTGGATTATTTCCATAGAACTCCATCCTGTTAATACAATGGCTACTTGCTATAGTAAACTAAACTAACACATGTACTGGTAGAAATGTATTCAGTTTAGAGAACTTATTGGGCAAAATCCCCAGTCAGAGCATGTTGGCAAGTTGCTTCCCGTGTCAGTGTTTTGACCAGTGATTTTTTTAGGCACACATTCCAACTGTCATGTCTACACCCACTTGTATTGAACCAATTGTAAAAATTTATATTCATCAGATGTGAATTTTACAACTTAATCTTACACTGAACACAATTTGGATATTTGAACTGTGATTTCATGTTTTCTAATGATTTATTGTTGTCTTAGGTGTTGCCGTCCACCAATAACTACACCGTTCTGTGACTTGCCACACCCTAAACAATCATGGTTGATTAAACACTGGTTTGGTTTGTCATTACATCACATCATAAAATTGAATGATTTTTCAGGAGTTATATCACTCCCTGACATCTTTCTGACGTCTCCCTGACGTCTCGTATGACGTTGAAAGGTGTTTGAGTTTCTTTTAGAATCTGTTCTATTGAACATACCTCTACATCCATAACAAGGAACATCCTACTTGTTTTATGTTTGAATGACATGGTATGACATGGAAGATGGTATTAGTATTTACTTGATGCTTTTTTCAAAAGCAACATACAGTAGAGCATGCATACATTTTTTTGGTGGCTGACCCCAGAGGGAACCAAACCCACGGCCCTGGCATTGCAGGTGCTAACTCTACATAATGGTTCATAACGGCCCTTTGAAACTTTGCTAGCTGTCATCAATTCAGACATGTTAGAATGCACTTTCAAAGTATTTGGACCGAGCCTATATGGTGAGCTCAAAAGTATTGGGACAGTGACAATTTTGTTGTTTTGGCGCTGTACTTCAGCACTTTGGATTTGAAATGATACAATGACTAAGAGGTTAGTGCAGATTGTCTGCTTTAATTTGAGGGTATTTTTATCCGTATCGGGTGAACCGATTAGAAATTCAAGCACTTTTTATACATAGTCCCCCCATTTTAAGGAACCAAAAGTATTGGGACAAATGTACTTATATATGTATTGAAGTAGTAAAAAGTTAAGTATTTGGTCCCATATTCATAGCACGCAATGACTACATCAAGCTTGTTACTCAACACATTTGTTGGAAGCATTTGCTGTTTGTTTTGGTTTTGTTTCAGATTATTTTGTGCCCAATAGAAATTCATGGTGTAACCTATTAATTGAGCACAAACTATAATCTCTCAGACACACAGCGAATCCACAAGATATCCAAACCTTTGTCACAGCTCTTAATGAATCGGATGCAGAGAAAAAGCAAAGCACTAAGTTGGTGAATTTAGTGGAACACTGCCCATTTGTAGCAAGCATGGTAACAAGCATTCTTTGCTACACTTCTGTAATTACAGACCACAATTACTACCAGGTACATGTTGTTATTACAGTGTAACAATGAGTCGCTACAACGCTTGTTAGTGTAATTACACATGTACAGTAGATACTCTGTAATAAGGACCCCTTAAAAGGAAGTGTTACTGTGAATTTGTCCCAATACTTTTGGTCCCATAAAATAGGGGACTATGTACAAAAAGGCTGTAATTTTGTAAACGGTTCACCCGATATGGATGAAAATACCCTAAAATTATAGCTGACACTTTAACCTCATAGTCATTGTATCATTTCAAATCCAATACATCTGTCACTGTCCCAATACTTTTGGAGCTCACTGTATGTTGAACAATAACTAACCAGATCCTGATTATTTGGCTCCCTCTTGCTGTAGAGTCAAAATATTACTACAATAGTGAAACATTCTGTATTGTTTGACTGATGGAGGTTGTCTTTGTCCATTCATAATTTCTTCACATAAACCTTTCAGGAGACTGAGTTAAAGTGCCACTCCAGTCTCCTTTTCACCTCATTTTACACCTGATTTACTTAAAAGGCACATCAGAATTTAGTACCACAGTATGAGTCATAATATCCATAAAACCTGGCGGTAAAGCCCAGAAATGGTTCCAATCATTTTTCCATATTCATTTTTCATATTCATTTTTCATTTTTCATTTTTCAATTTAAGTAATTAGTTACTATTTAAAATAAGCTTGTTACATTTAAACATGATTTCCCTTTATATTTTATTTGAGCCCCCCCAAATATTTCAAATCAATTCCCCTAAGTTCACGCTCTTCATGTTTCTTCAAGAACATTCTGGCAGGAAGCTAGCTAGCAAGATATCAGAGACAACAGCCTTTACATTGTGGAAGTATTCATATTATTTTTAATATGTAGGAGAAAATGAGAAAAACAATAATACAATGCAAAAGGTGCCTCGGGGATAATCGCCTGTCAGCTGCAAAGAACTCAACTTCAAATATCAAGAAGCACCTTCAGGCCAAGCACAGCTCCACAAGACTGGTGGGGAAAGTGTAACGCTTCTCCTCTTCCTCTTCATCCGAAGAGGAGGAGCAGGGATTGAACCAAGACGCAGCGTTGTGATACGACATGATATTTATTTAACCAAGACAAAAAACGAACTAAACTTGATACAAAACAAAATAACAAAACGAATGTAGACAGACCTGGACTACGAACTTACATGTAACACGAAGAACGCACGAACAGGAAAAATGACTACATAAAACGAACGAACAAACAAAACCGAAAACAGTCCCGTGTGGCGTAACATACACAGACACTGACACAGGAGACAACCACCCACGACAAACAATGTGACAACACCTACCTTAATATGATTCTCAATCAGAGGAGATGAAAACCACCTGCCTCTAATTGAGAATCATATTAGGTACCCATTAACCAACATAGAAACAGAAAACATAGACTGCCCACCCAAACTCACGTCCTGACCAACTAACACATACAAAAACTAACAGAAAACAGGTCAGGAACGTGACAGAAAGACCCAAGCCAGCCGTTTGACGTTGATGCTGAGTATGACAGTTTTTCTGCTCCAAAACAACAAAAGTTTGATTTCTGTTCGGCTAAACCTGTCTCCCCGAGAACTAAATGAAAATGTATGCGTCTTTGATGATTGTAAGTAATTTCTGTGATCGCATGCCATTTATTTCAATGCATTATGTTTTGGATTTATTTGACAGTTTGCATTCGTTGTCAGCAGTTCAGTGTGCAGGTTATTTAAATGTTCATGTCGATACTTCAAGTCGGGTTTGTTGTGACTTTGTAGGCTGTATTTAGTGACTTTCATAAAGCTGCCTAAATGTTGTTTTTGATTCATGGACAATGTTCCTTTGATGCGTTGGATTTACCAAGATTTATTTATTTGTGATGCAACACTTTCTTTGCATTCATCAGACATTTAGATAGTTTAAGGTAGGATTTTGATAGAACACTTGGACAAAGGCAATTTTTTATACATCTTTCTTTATTATCATAATGTGTATACATTTCTCCTCCATCACGCATTTTTTGTGGAACAGTTACATTTCAATAGGCTGCTGAACTACAAAGGCCAAATAATAATCAGATAAAAAAAATACAAGACATTGTTTCTTTCAAAAAACACATTTGAATTTACTTAAAGAACTGAAAAAACTATTGGGAAATCTGACAGAGATCTCGGTCTTGAGCTCTCCCGTGATATCTGATGACATCAGTGCTGCCTACAGTGTGGAGCATTGACAACCCTTTAGGTGCTGAGCGTAACGTTCTACTTTGAATAGGCAAGCCAAGTAGGCAAGCCATTCTAAGGTAGTGTGCACCCTCTACTGGTCATAACAATGCCTAACATGCACGCCCAAGGCATTTGAAGAAGGTTTTCTGTTTTTGGTAACACAAATGTAATGTAACGACTAACGATTTACTTTCCACAGTAAGTAATGGTGTAATATAACAAATTACTTTTAAATAGCAATAGACCTTAGGAAAAGCATTCCTGATGAAGTTGGTTGAGAGAATGCCAAGTGTGTGCAAAGCTATCATCAAGGCAAAGGGTGGATACTTTGAAAATATATTTTGATATGTTTAACACTTTTTTGGTTACTACATGATTCCATATGTGTTATTTCATAGTTTGGATGTCTTCACTATTATTCTACAATGTAGAAAATAGTAAAAATGAAGAAAACCCCTTGAATGAGTAGGTGTGTCCAAACTTTTGAAAAAAGTACCATTGAAGATTCATTTATTGAAACTGTAATATTAACTGGTTATATCTTGGAACAAAAAGGTAGTAACCTCATGTTACGTTCCACAGTTTCTGTGTTCAGGATGGCTTCCTGAAATTCCTCCAAGCAGCTGTTTGGTCGGCCCTATTGCTAATTGGAGCTGACCCCGCCCTCTCGTCTATGTTGGTTGTTGCTGAGAGGAGAGAGAGGAGAGAGGAGAGAGAGAAAGAGAGAGAGAGAGAGACTTATTATTGTTGTTTATCTTTCCAAATAGTAGTGGTATGGGTGGTAATGATAACAGATTAATGATGGTGGTGGTAGTAGTAGTGGTAATGATGATAGTAGTTGTAGTACTGATGTAATGGTGAAGATGACCGTTATTTTGTTATAAGTTAGTTATAGTTTCATTTTCCATATTTATATTTATTACATTACATTCTACTATTGACTGTTACCATTTTATTGTTATTATTTTTGTATTTAATTTTGTATTATTATTTACTACCATTTTATATTATTGTTTATAATTTTATTACAATGTATATTGTATACATTGTTGCTTTGGCAATATTGACAATGTTTTTCATGCCAATAAAGCAGCTTGAATTTGAATTTGAGAGAGAGAGAGAGAGTTTTGAGTTTAAAATAATCTTTATTGGGTCTGGGAACCCACAAGACAATAAAAACTCATACAAAACCATAGTTACACATCAATTAAAAACACAACACCAAAGCCTCCTCCACACTAACTAAACACAACAGACTCTGAATACCCCATATACTCATAAACAGATCAATATTGTTAACCAGTTTTTAATAGGCTGTCCCCGAATAACATGTACTTTAGCCCAAATATAAACTGTTGGGAAGAGAGAACCTCTCCCAAAGCTGAGAACCAAGAAGTGATCAGGTCAATCATCCCGACCAACCTGGGACACTGTAAAAACAGATTGCCAGAGTTTCAGACTCAGCACAGAATGGACACCCTTCCCAAATTGTTGGATCCAGGTGTACCAGATGCATATTGGCTATGGATCCATGTATTATCCTCCATTGGAGGTCAGCTGTCCTCTTTTCAATAGGCAGTTTGTGAAAAAGAGGCTCTTCAAAAAGCCACATCCCTGGTGGCGTGCCGGCCTTACGGGACTTGACAAGAACTCTCCAAGCCTGCATAACAGACTCATAACATGGAGTCAGGCCAGGCAACTCACCCCCTCCAGCTTTAAGAGGAAAAGGTGCTTGTCTAAGCCCAAACAGCCCGCTCTCCTCATCAATGTGAAGGCTGTTTCAACCCAGCTAGAACCGTCACTGTACAACAGTCGCTGGGCTGCTTGAAGCCGGAAAGCCATGATCCTGGAAGAAATGTCCACCCTCGTGCAGTGGCAGGTACAGGGCTGCAGCTTTAATCCACTGTTGTCCAGACCAGAAGAAATTGACAAGGGTCCTCTGAAGCTCTTGTAAAATCATTAGTCTGTGCCACAGGGTAGAGGCAGCAAGATTATTAGCTACCAGTACCCTTCCCTTATAAGACAGCTGGGGTAGCACCCATTTCCACCTTGACAGTCTGGCACACACCTTCTCCACTACACCCTCCCAAAACATAACATCATGTAACAACGTAACATTAAAATACCAGTAAGGTGATGACCTTCGTGGACAAGTGAATATCAACAGTAACAATATGGTGATCAGAGAAACCCACAGGAGTAATATCACACCTTCCAACCCTACTACAGTAGTGCTCAGATACATATAACCTGTCTAACCTTGCTGCACTGACACGACCTTCATTAACTTTTAGCCATGTGTACTGCCTAACTTTTGCATTTCTTACTCTCCACACTGAGCTCAAACTCAGTTAATAGACCAAAAAAAACTAATAAACAACCCATAACATCCACCTTGACCAACCCTATGAGGCATGATCATCATCATTATTTTAATTCTCTCTTAACCTGACCACGTGTCCCACTACCTTTTGCTGCTGTGACAGCAGTAACACATTTCCTCAAGCGAAAACGCTTCTTCTCACTCAACTGGTCTAACCCCACGGTCTTCTGTAACATCACAGCTGACCTCACAAACTTATCAACATCAAACAAATCTGCCAATTTGACAGATTTCTCAAAAGTCTGATCCAGGAACCCATTTACCTCCTCTAGATTGTAAATTGAGTCATCACCAGCTGCTACCGTATCAATAGAGATATCCATATCCTTCTCCTGATCCTCCTCAACGGAGGCCACAGACCCCTGACTCCCTTCTACCACATCCCTCTCAACATTCCCCACTTGCACCCCGTCACTCGTACCAGGCATCTCCTCCACTACCTGGGAGACTAGCCCCACCTGGGATCCTTCCTGTACCCCATTACTCATAGTGGGCATCTCCTCCACTACCTGAGATATTAGCTCCACATTAACCCCCTCCTGTACCCCAGCACTTGTACTGGGCACCTCCTCACCAGAAATGCCTCTTCAGATCCATCCTTACCTTCTACAACAATATTTTTCTGCTGCTTAACATTTCCCTCTGGTACAACTCCGTGCCCTCAACATGGACAACTTGTTCCTCAGCAACAGGTGCTTGTGGCTGCTCTACCGCTGTCGGCCCACCTCTCCCTACATCAGTGGGCCCAGGCATTACGAGGACCACCTGCGCCCCTCCCTCTGCCTTCTCCCTTTTCGGGCAAGCATGTCGCTTATGGCCAACATCACCACACTCAAAACACTGTTGACTACCCGTACTAGCATAAGCCATATACAGTCTGTTGTCATACTTGACTTTAAACGATAACTCCAAAGTCTGCTCTGGTGAGTCCAAAAACATAAACACCTGTCGCCGAAACGACATAATCTGTTTCAAAGCCGGGTGTTTGCAACCCAACGGGACAATCTTAATTGAACTTGCGAACTTCCCAAACCACAATAACTCGCACTCCAATAGCTCATTGGGAATAAACGGCAGTACATTCGAAATCGTTACCCTTGTTGACGGAGAAAAAAGCGGCGTAACTTGAATAAACATTCCTTTAAGAAGTACGCCATGCTCAACCATACGATCAACAAAGCGCTCTTCTTTAAGAAAAACCACCACCGCTTTATTCATCCACAACATTCTGATATCCTACCTTCTCTCCTATGGCAACCAGAAACTCCTCCACAGTGACAGTAGCTTCAGTAACACACCTAAAGCCGTGCCGAAGTGACAGGGACGGCGTCCCCATGTGGGTCGCCATCCCCGCCAAAACCAGAGTAATTTCGACACCAAAAACAATATACTTAATTCTACCACAACAACTAAATAAAAATAATGATAACCTTAATCATGCATAGGAAGAAAAAAAAGATAGCACCAGGAAAAGAAAATGTAAAAGAAAAAACCAAGATATCGAACTCTACACAACACTCGCACTCACTCATATAATTCCCAGCATGCAGAGAGAGTTTGAGTTTTTATAAAACCTTTATTTTATACTCAAGTATTAACATAAATAATGACACACTGCCTTTTCAGAAATGAAACAACAAATGTAATTCCTAAACAAAAATAAATACATAACATATACATTCAACTTATTTCATCAGCAAAAAATAATTTCCCCTCCTCTACAAAACAAAGCGCTCCTTCGTAGGCCCACTTCTCCTCAAACAATAGGAGATCTTTTACAGCTGAGAAGAACTCAAAATCTACTTTTATTCTTGCTTTCACTAATCCTTTAAAAACACATCTTACATCCTGCCCATATCCCGTTTCTATCTTATGTTTCCTACTCAGAAAAATTGACATCTTAGCTTGTCCCAAAATAAAATTTAACATTTGACATTTTCTTTTCTGTTGCTTACTATATTGAAAGCCCAAAATAAAAACAGTGTTATTGAAAAACTCCCCTACAGCTTTAAACAAAGATTCCAGCATTTCCAATAGAGGCTTTATCCTCTCACACTCCATAAAACAGTGAAAAATGGTTTCTCTTATATTACAAAAAGGACATCCATCTCTAACATCTGAGTTAATAACAGATACAAAAGCATTAACTGCAATGATGCCATGTAAAACCCTCCATTGCATATCACCAGTACCCTTTTGTAACGGTGGCTTGTACAGTGCTCTCCATTCTGGCTTTACCTTGTCATCAATGCCCAATTTTACCCTCCATGGATTGTCTTTTCTATTTTTCAATTTATCTTTATTCAACACCTTGACACACCCCCTATACAAGTCCTTCCCATTCACCTCATCCAAACCCACCTCCTCCAACCCTCTCAAATCCAGCAATAACGCCTTTCTTTCTGACTCTGGGATATTTGGTGTAATCCCTAGTCTTGGAAATGAGACGTCTTCATCTTGTACCTTCTTCTTGTGGCTACTAAGCATACCCCACTCTTCCGCTGACAGAGCCTTCCTGCAGCTCCCCAGCATTTGTCCGACAATCCTTTCCGACCTCATCCCCAAATGTTCAGCCACCCGTCTTCCATCCATTAAGGCGGGCCCAGCCATGGCCATTAACTGTTTTAAGGTGATGATTTTGCCCTTCACCAGAATCTTGGAGAAATGTGGAACAGCTGCAGTTGTACAATCCAGTCTTGCCCCATACACCAGAGGTTCCTCCAACAGCCAATGCACTGACTCCGCTGAAGTTCGTCTGGACACCTTCATTATGCTCCACACTCTGAGAAGGCCTCTGTAAAACGGAGGTACTCCCTCCCTAGAAATCTGGCTACTATCAACCAGAAATAAAGCCTTCTTTAAACCTAATCCTCCAACCCGCTGTAATACAAGACCTGCCACCCCTCTCCACACCACATTTTCCGGTCCATAAAGCAACCTTTGAATAAACTGAAACCGGAAAGCAGCAGCCCTACTAGCAAGATGTACAAGACCTTGTCCCCCCTCCTCTTTTGACAAATACAAAACACTTTGTGGAACCCAGTGATATTTATCCCAAAAGAAATCCACAATAATTGCCTGTATCTTAGCCAGAAGGCCAGATGGTGGTTCTAAAACTGACAACCGATGCCACAGTGCAGAGGCAATCACATTGTTAACTATAATAGTGCGCCCCCTATATGACATACGAGATAGTAACCAACGCCATCTCCTCATCCTCCCTTCCACCATTTCAACCACCCCACTCCAATTTTTTTCCATAGTCCCCTCATCTCCTAGGTACACTCCAAGATACTTAAAACCTCCCTTACACCATTCTAGCCCCCCTGGCAAAGCCATGATCCCTCCAGACCATTCTCCAATCTGTAAAGCACAACTCTTTTCCCATTTTACCTTTGTAGAGGATATTCCCCTAAAACGATCAACCATTAGACTCAAACTATCCACCTCCGCTTGATTTTTCACTAACACAACTACATCATCAGCATAGGCTGAGAGACGAATAGGAGGAATATCCTCTGAAAGGTACACCCCTGCAATGCGACTTCTAATGCTATTTAGTAGTGGCTCTATAGCAATGGCATATAACATTCCTGACAAAGAACATCCCTGCCTAATACCTCTACACACTTTAAAAGGAGCACTCAAACCACCGTTAACTTTCAATACACTTTCAATGTCACCATATATCACCTTTATCATGGCAATAAAACCAGAGCTGAACCCAAACGCCTCAAACGTGTGCCATAAATATTGATGTTCAACTCGGTCAAATGCCCTTTCCTGATCAATTGAAATTAGACCAGCATCCAACCCGATAGCCCTAGAGACGTCCAAAAAATCACGAATCAGAGAAATGTTATCCCCTATCTGCCTGCCAGGAACACAGTAGGACTGGTCCGTATGTATGATTTGCCCCATCACCTCCCTCAGCCTGTTGGACAAAGCCTTTGACAATATCTTATAATCAGTGCACAATAAAGCCACCGGCCTCCAGTTCTTCACCTCCCTAGGGTCACCCTTTTTGGGCAGTAGGGTGAGGACAGCCCTTCTGCAGCTTATTGGTAGTAACCCTCCGGTTAAACTATCATTAACTACTGCTAGCCAATCCTCTCCCAACATAGCCCAAAAAGACTTAAAAAAGTCAACGGGAAGCCCATCAATGCCTGGTGCCCTTCCATTTTCCATGCCTTTTAATGCAGTGTATAAATCCTGCAAAGACAATGGTTGCTCAAGCTCAACCTGAGCTTCTGCAGCCACCTTTGGGAGCCCATCAAAGAACTGCTGTGTCACTGTTTTATCCTCTTTGTACTCACACTTGTAGAGCTCAGCATAGAACTCTACTGCCCTCTTTCTAATTTCACTAGGGCTAGTGAGCTCTTGTCCAACAGCTGATTTGAGACAATGAATAATTTTTCTTTGTCCATTCTTTTTCTCTAAACCAAAGAAAAATTTGGATGAGGCATCCATTTCAGATATTCCCTGAAACTTACTTCTCACCAATGCCCCCTGTGCTCTGATACCCAGCAGGTCTGCCAATGCAGCTTTTCTCCTCTTGAGGGCCTGAGTATGGCCTCGATCTCCTGTGGTCTCAACCAACGTCATGAGTTCCACTATTTCAAACTCTAGGGCTTTCATTGATCTGGTGATATCCTTGGTGACATTCCTCGTGTATTGATTACAGAATTGTTGAATCTGGATTTTCCCTATATCCCACCACTGTTGAAGGGATACAAAACTGTTCTTTTGAGACCTCCACCTCTCCCAGAAAAAACTGAAACATTTCCTGAAGTGAGCATCACTCAATAAAGTTATATTAAAATGCCAGTATGCGCTTTTGGGTTTTACATCGTTAATGAACACCACCTCTGTTATTAAACAATGATCAGAAAATCCCACTGGGGTTATCACACTTGATTTACAGACCTGAGATTGATGCTCAAAACAATAAAACCTATCTAACCTGGCCATAGAGATGATGTTCTCTCTCACATGCGCCCAGGTGTACTGCCTTGTTCCTCCATGTTGACTCCGCCAAATATCACACAGTTCATGTGTTACAATGAGGCGTTTTAAAAAAGTCCTTGAGGCTATATGAGGTTCTTGGTGATTTCTATCTAAATCGCTGACTGTGCAGTTAAAATCCCCAGCAATAAATAAATAATCTTCTTTGTTACATTTCTCAATGGTATTTGATAATGTCTCTAAAAAACATACCCTCTCAACTGTCACCACTGGGGCATATACATTTATCAGACACATAGTGATGTTTTCATACCTTGCTCTAACTTTTAATAACCTCCCCTCAACTACCTCTTCAACCTCATATGACAAAGGCAAAAACCCTTTTGAGAACAAGATAGCCACACCCCCACTTTTTGAGTTTTTATGACTACACACCACTGTCCCCCCCCCACTCCTGTTGCCACATAACTTCATTTTCCAAATTACTATGCGTTTCTTGTAGAAAATTTATGTCACTTCCCTTTCCCCTAATTAACTCATACACTATGGCTCTTTTTTTACCATCTCTTGCCCCATTTACGTTTAAAGAAGAAATCTTAAAACTGCTCATGGATGAAAAAAATATACAGAGGAAGATACAGCCACCACATCTCTTTACAGAGTTAAAACTGCAACTGAACTCTTTCATTTTCTTTAGAATTTACATCACTTATCACTCTCGTGACCACTTTCTTGAGTCTAGCAATTTCAGGGCTTTTCAAACCTCCCCCTGTAATTTTTGACATCAGAAACTTTGCTGATTCAATAAACAATTCACTTTCAGTGAAAAAATCAGTTACATTGTAATCCTGCATATATTTCTTCCCTTTTGTCAACTTCAGAAATTGACGTACCTTCTCAATCCCATACCTCCCTTCCACCCCATTTATCTCGCTATTTTGTTGTGACGCGTCAGATGACTCACTCTCGCTATCCTCCCCAGAAGAAAACTCCACCATCTCTACAACTTGTTCATCTTCAACTGATTTATCAATCTCTACCTTTCTCTTAGAATTAGACCCTTCACCACCCCTTAAATTCTTCCTCTTACTCCTCGGTACTTTGAAAACAGCTGCTTCCTTTTCCGTTATTTCAATCTCCTCTTGACCTCCAATTTCATTTTCCAGCACCACCTCAGCGACGGCAGTCGCAATCTCACCGACTGTTTCCCCTCCCTCTTTGTTCTGATCTACCACAATTGCCCCCGTATCCACAATGCCTTCCTCTCCTACTTTTCCAACCACATCTGCCCACCTTCTCCCTTCCCCTGCACCCTTAGCATGTTCATCCCTTCGCGGTGGTGCGTTAGTTGCACCAGCACTAGAGCTACTACCGGGCTCAGCGCGCTCATTCTCGGGACAACTACGCACCAAATGTCCCTCTCTTCCACAGCCAAAGCATTTCATTGATTCAGTAGAAGCGTAGAAGACATAATCAAATCCATCAATCTTAAAACTGAACGCTAAATTCAGTTCATCTCCGTCCTTTTTTAAGATCATATGCACTTGTCTCCTATGAGACACGACATGTTTCAGCAACGGAGATTTGCATCCAAAAAGAACCTTCTTTATTGTAGATACGATTTGACCATGGCGAGATAACTCTCGCTCCAACACTTCATCTCTAACAAATGGTGGCACGTTAGAAAGTATAACTTTCTTCGCCGGATTCATAAGCGGAAATACCGGCGTCTGTGTCTCCGCAACACAACACCCCTCTCAACTATCTTATTCACCTTTTCAATGGAATCCAAGAATATCACTACAGCGCTATTCATCCTTGAGGCTGATTTGATGCTATCATACCAAATGATAGCACCCACAGCCAAGCTACATTCTTCCACTGAACACCCGGCCGCAGCAGGAATCTTTACTCCATGCCTCCGACTAAGTTTTTCAAACTCCACACTTCCGCGAGTGGCCATTGCAACCAGCCCCACCCGCTGGTTGTGCCCTCGCGAAAAACCAACCTCAACGATCCCACCACCCCTATACGTGCTTAGTGATAGTTAAACAAGATACCCTTAAAACAACTAAACTAATCAATATATATATATATACATACCAAAACCCAATAGAGTGAAAAGAAATTCCATTCGCTCTCACAATCACTCCTGCGTGACGACTCACTCCCAGCATGCACTCCGACGAGAGAGAGAGAGAGAGAGAGAGAGAGAGAGCTATGTTGGTTGTTGCTCAGAGACAGGTTTTTGTGAAGTATTTTGTAGCCGCTGATCTGAGGTATGTGTGTGCCAATAGGACGCAGTGGTTGATTTATTCTGTTAAATTTGTTCCCAGGGGGGAAGGGGAAGGCACCAAGGGAGTGCTTAGGCAAGAGGACTGCGGCCAAACATAACCCGTAGTATTTACTGTCTATGCACTCTAGGTAAGACCTGGGCGGACCACACCCTGTATTTTGGTTAGCGCACCAGGTGGTGCTAAGTTAGGTAAGTAGTGGGTAGGCAGGTAAGGTAGGAGAGGGGGCTTTGACATTTACTTTCTTTGCTTTGGTTCCGTCCAGCCCCTTTTCCCCAAATTTGCCGTGTGAAGGAATAAATCAATTCCCAGTAAACGGTAAATTCTCTGCCTTTGTCATCGTTAATCGCACCTACAATCCCATACCTCTTTCACTCCTAGGGTGAGTTGAGTTGTAGCAGGGTGTTGCGTTCCCTCTCCAAGAGGCGTACGTAACACCTCAGTAGTGTGGCGCTTGCTTGTAGATGCCTATGGCTGTGCAAACTCATAGCCTTGTTTTGTTAATTTAGCAGACAAGACACACTTATTTCTGGAGCCCTTATAATAGTCAAGACATTGATTTTATAGTAAAAATATAATGTAATATAAGGGAATATAAGGGAATAAAATAGAACAGAACAGTGTGAAGTGATTCGCATCTCGCTTCTTGAACAGTTATTCTCAAAGAGTGATCATTTGAAACGGGGCTCAATTTGGCAACTTGAAAGACACATTTTTCAGGGTTACAACGAGGCCTGTACTCTGGAGCGGGATCGATTTGGAGGTGGAGGGTTCGTCATGCTCTGGGGCGGTGTGTCACAGCATCGGACTGAGCTTGATGTCATTGCAGGCAATCTCAACGCTGTGCGTTACAGGGAAGACCTCCTCCTCCCTCATGTGGTACCCTTCCTGCAGGCTCATCCTGACATGACCCTCCAGCATGACAATGCCACCAGCCATACTGCTCGTTATGTGAGTGATTTCCTGCAAGACAAGAATGTCAGTGTTCTGCCATGGCCAGCGAAGAGCCCGGATCTCAATCCCATTGAGCACGTCTGGGACCTGTTGGATCGGAGGGTGAGGGCTAGGGCCATTCCCACCAGAAATGTCCGGGAACTTGCAGGTGCCATGGTGGAAGACTCGGGTAACATCTCACAGCACTGCAGAAGAACTGGCAAATCTGGTGCAATCCATGAGGAGGAGATGCACTGCAGTACTTAATGCAGCCGGTGGCCACACAAGATACTGACTGTTACTTTTGATTTTGACCCCCACTTTGTTCAGGGACATATTATTCAATTTCTGTTAGTCACATGTCTGTGGAACTTGTTCAGTTTATGTCTCAGTTGTTGAATCTTGTTATGTTCATACAAATATTTAGACATGTTAAGTTTTCTGAAAATAAACGCAGTTAACAATGAGAGTACGTCTCTTTTATTGCTGAGTTTATATATGCCAACTTCTAGAGAACTAATCACCAGCACGCACCCTACGATCATCAGGCTCAAACAGCCTGGTAATACAACCCTGCACAGCATGAGTGACACGAACTCCTCACATGTGGCCCATCAGCTCTAGAACACGCTAGCTGTACATATCAAGGAGGCAGCTTACATTTCCCCATAAAAAAATTAAAAATAAAGTCACACCCATTTTGGCTAGCTTTTATTGTTTGATTGCTTATTTTGCTGTCCTAAGGGTAAAACATGACCAGCCACTATGTTTAACAGCAGAGAAAACCCCCTAAATTATATTTGATCAACATGAAATTTGATGACTTTTGCTAGAGTGACCCCAACATTTGAAAAAGTGAAACATCGCCTTTGTTCATATTTTCATGAAAGCTGTACACCACCAGGGTACAAAGATTGTCTACGGGGCATTTTATAAAATCATTTACACACCACAAAAACCACAAAGACACGCACGCACGCACGCACACACACACACACACACACACACACACACACACAATGAGAAATTGAGATTATGTGTGCTACTGATTGACCTCACCCAGCAGCTCTTGAAGAGGAAGATCACCATGGTTGGCACAGTTAGAAAGACCAAGCCTGAGCTCCCCCCTGCACTCCTCGCAACAAGGGGGAGAGAGACCTTTGCCTTCACCCCCACTGCAACTCTAGTTCCTTACCTCCCAAAGAGGAACAGTAATGTGGTCCTCCTGAGCACACTGCACGAAACGGCTAAGATCAGTTATCGTGAGGACAGGAAGCCAGCCATCATCCTGGACTACAACCACAACAAAGGAGGCGTGGACAACCTGGACAAGGTGATTGGAACTTACAGCTGCAGGAGGATGACTGCCCGCTGGCCCCTGGTCATCTTCCATAACATAATTGATGTGTCCTTATACAATGCCTTTGTGATATGGAACAAGATCAACCCTACCTGGATGCCTGATATGCGGAACAAGAGGAGGGTGTTCCTGGAGCAGCTGGGAAAGGCACTTGTAACCCCACACATTCAAAGAAGGGAGCGCCTCCCCCGCACAACTCCCCCGGTCTGGCTTTTTCAGGAGAGGCTTTATTACTGCCCCTTTTAGTGAGTTTGGTACACATCCGGAGGATAGGGAGCCATTTATTATGTTCAACATAGGAGGGCCAAGCATAGGAAGTAGCTATTGTCAGAACGAGAGGGGAGGGGGGCTCGTTGACAAGCTCCATTACTGCAGTAATTAAATAATAAAGTTTACTTGTTTAGAAGAAATTTAGAAGTCTCTCCTTTTGATTACAATAATTCCATGACACTCTTTCAGTAGTTGAGTTGGAATAAGGTCCAGTATGCAGCTGGAAGGTTAAGAGGCCATGGCTATTTTCATGAATATGTCAAGAGATATAGGATTTAAAAAACTTGAGTGTCTCCATTGATCCTAGTTTCTGGCAGTTTTGTGCAGACTCAGGACAACTGAGCATTGGAGAGATGGACACTTTCAAAGAGGAGTCCGTGATTTGCAGTAGCTATAAAAAGTGATTGAGTAGGCTGCATAGATTTCATGACTAGAAGCTCAAAACACAGAAACGCAGTAATTTTTTTTTTTTGGGGGGGGTTAAATCGTAGTTAAATCGTTAACTACGATTTGCTGTGGTAAATGTTAGCAACACCTCTGCCTTTGCGGGATGTGCGGGGGATATGGTCAGTAGTGTAACCAGGAGGAGAGGCCTCATTTCACAGTAAATTCATTAGGCTTGAGACATGTTTCAGTCAAGCCAATCACATCAAGGTTATGATCAGTGTTTAGGTCATTGACTATGACTGCCTTGGAAGTGATCTATTGAGTAGCCCTATTTTGAGATGTGAGATATCACAATCTCTTTCAATAATGACAGGAATGGAGAAGGTCTTATTCCATTGAGATTGCTAAAGCAAACACAGCCATTGTCACGTTCCTGACCTGTTTTTCCTTTTTCTTGTATTTATTTAGTTGGTCAGGGCGTGAGTTGGGGTGGGTTGTCCATGTGTTATTTTTCTATGTCGGGTTGTTTGTGTTCGGCCGGGTATGATTCTCAATCAGAGGCAGCTGTAAATCGTTGTCCCTGATTGAGAATCATACTTAGGCAGCCGGGGTTCACGTGTGTGTTTGTGGGTGGTTGTATCTCGTGTCTGTATTCATGCCACACGAGACTGTTTGTCGGTTCGTTTCTCTTTTGTCATTTTGTTTCGTTAGTGTTCCATTTATTTTGTTAATAAATAATCATGGACACAAACCACTCCGCATATTGGTCTGATCCTTCTCGCCTCTCCTCCTCGTCCGAGGAGGAGGATTACGACGACCGTTACAGCCATGTTTAGTTTTGCCCAAACTAGATCAAGGCACAGACACGGTCTCAATGGGGATAGCTGACTCCACTAAGCTGGCAGGCTGGTTTACAGCCTGCCGCCTACACCCTATCTCATTGTGGAGCTAGAGGTGTTTGAGCCCTGTCTATGTTTATTGATAAGATGAGAGCACCACTCCAGCTAGGATGGAGTCCGACACTCCTCAGCAGACCAGGTTTGGTCCTGTTTGTGGGTGAGTCCCAGAAAGAGGGACAGTTATCCACAAATTCTATTGTTCAGGAGGGGCAGAAAAAAAATTCAACCAGTGATTAAGCTGTGAGATTCTTCTGACATATCTTTCTTGGTGACCTCTGTTTAATCCTAACATCGTTGGGGCCAATGTGGATAACAATATCCCTATAACCTCTATGCTCGCCGGTTTTAGTCTTAGCTAGCACCCTCTTTAGATTAGCCTTGACGTCGGTAGCCCTGCCCCTTGGTAAACACTGTATGATCACTGAATGATTGGAATCACCAATGACTATAGTTTACAATTTGTCAGCGCTAATGGTGGGAGGGTTCGGCAGCTCAAACCCCGTAACAGGTGGAAGAGAGACCAGAGAAGCCTTGGTCTCAGACTCCGGGAGAACCGGTTGAAATTTTCTGTCTGAGCGACACCGGTTTAGCATGCCGATAGCATTTTCTTTCCAGAACCATTGAAAAAATTGTCCGGCTTCGGGTACTGTGCGGGGATGATTTATGCTACTATCTGTACATACTGGTGGCACAGATGCTGTTTCATCCTTTCCTACACTTAAATTGCCCATGCCTAATGATTGCGTCTGAAGTTGGGCTTGCAACTCGGCTATCCTCACCATAAAACGATAGTTATCCTGTATATTATGAGTACAGCAATTGCAATTAGATGGCATAGCGTTAATGTTACTACTTAGCTTTTTTGGGCTGGTGGAGGTCCTGTAGAACCATGTCTAGACAGTGTCCGGGGTGAAAAAGTTGAATGAAAAAAGTAAAGCGAGGAAAATACGAAGACATTGGTAAATGTGTTAAATGCAGAGTTTTGATTGAAGGGTTATTAAAAGTAACAAACAAAATATTTGGCAGTTAGCCAAGTAGCAACAAACAGCACAGCAGCACGGAGACAGCGCGGAAGTGTTCACTTGGTATGACAACTGCTTGGCCTCCGACTGCAAGAGACTACAGAGGGTAGTGCGCACATCACTGGGGCAGAGCTCCCTGCCATCCAGGACTTATGTAACAGGCGAAAGCCCTAAAAATTGTCAAAGACTGTTCTATCTGCTACCGCACGGGTAGCATTAACCGTCGAACCAAGTAAGGAACAGACCAGACCCTGAACAGCTTCTACCCCCATTTCATAACACCGCTAAATAGTTAACACCCTAGAGTCGATTGACGCACCGGTGCGGTCATATAACAAAAATCCCCATCAATATGTGTCAGTTTAAGCTAGAGATATCTGTTTTTTTGCATTCCAACCTCATAGTGTGAAAATATACAGTGCCTTCAGAAAGTATTATTAACACCCCTTGACATTTCCCACATTTTGTTGTGTTACGTGTTGGGATTAAAATGGATTTAATTTTCATTTTTTTGTCAACAATCTACCAAAATACTCTATATGGTCAACGTGGAAGGGAAATTCTAACACTTGTAAGAAATGTGTGAAAAATAAAACACAAATATATCTTGATTACATAAGTATTCAACCGCCGGAGTGAATACATTAGAATCACCTTTGGCAGAAGTGATTAAAGCTGTGAGTCTTAGGTAAGTCTAGCAGCTTTCCACATCTGGATTGTGCAACATTTGCCCATGATTATTTTGAAAATTCTTCAAGCTCTGTCAAATTGGTTGTTGATCATTTTCATGTCTTGCAATATATTGTCAAACGGATTGAAGTCAAAACTGTAACTCGGCAACTGAGGAACATTCACTGTCTTCTTGATTTAGTTTATACGGATCCCCATTAGCTACTGCACAAGCAGAAGCAACTCTTCCTGGGGTCTACATAAAACATACAAATACATGACAAAGTACAGAACAGTAAGACAAGAATAGCATAAGATATTACATTAAATAACAAATTTAATTTAATCTTTAAAAAAGTTATATATAGGAAAGACACCAAAAGACAGTGTAGATTTGGCCTTGTAATTTAGGTTATTGTGTCTGGTGGACAGGCTGAATCAGGTTTTCCTCTAGGATTTTGCCTGTGCTTAACTCCATTCAGTTTATTTTTTATCCTGAAAAACTCTCCAATTCTTAACTGTTACAAGCATACCGAGAAGATGATGCAGCCACCACTATGCTTGAAAATATGGAGAGAGGTACTCAGTAATGTGTCGTATTTGATTCGCCCCAAACATAACACCTTGTATTCAGGACAAGAAGTGAATTGATTTGCCACCATTTTGCAGTATAACTTTAGTGCCTTGTTGCAAACAGGATGTATGTTTTTGGAATATTTGGATTCTATACAGGCTTCCTTCTTTTCACTCTGTCAGTTCGGTTAGTATTTTGGAGTAACTACAATGTTGTTGGTCCATCCTAAGTTGTCTCCTATCACAGCCATTAAACTCTAACTGTTTTAAAGTCATCACTGGCCCCATAGTGAAATTCCTGAGCGGATTCCTTCCATTCCGGCAACTGAGTTAGGAAGGACGCCAGTATCTTTGTAGTGACTGGTCGAATTGATACACCATCCAAAGTGTAGTTAATTAAGCATGCTCAAAGGGATATTCAGTCTGCTTTTTTTACCCATCTACCAATAGGTGCCCTACTTTGCGAAGCATTGGAAAACCTCCCTGGTCTTTGTGGTTGAATCTGTGTTTGAAATTCACTGCTCGACTGAAGGACCTTTCATATAATTGTATGTGTGGGGTACAGAGATGAGGTAGTCATTCCAAAATCATGTTAAATACTATTTATGCACACAGTGACTCCATTCAACTTATTCTGTGACTTGGTTAGCACATTTTTACTGAACTTATTTAAGTGTGCCATAACAAAATGGTTGAATACTTATTGACTCAAGACATTAGTAAACATTTCTAAAAACATAATTTAACTATGACATTATGGGGTATTGTGTGTAGGCCAGTGACCACACAATCTCAATCTAATCAATTATAAATTCAGGCTGTAACACAACAAAATATGGACAAAGTCAAGCGATGTGAACACGTTCTGAAGGCACTGTATACAAAACACAGGAAATCTAGTTTTTGACTGCACTTGGCCTTTAAGGTTTGCATTGAAAAAAAAAAAGTGCCAGGTCAGACAGTATGGACAATTTTTGATGTGTAGATGTTTTGTCTATAATCACCCTGCAGTCAAACCTATTCATAAAATGTTAACGTAATACTGGTTTGTGAAGAGTTTTTATTACATTTGTCAAACTGTAAGTTGAAGAAACAAGTACTGTATTGCAGTTTAAAATAAATTAGTTCATAGTTAATCAAGAGAGATAATAACAAAACTCAAAAATAATTATAGTAATCTAGTTTATTACACATTAAATAAATAAGTGATAAATGTTTTAGTAAGTGGACAGCACAGCTTGAAACCACAAATGACATAGCTAATAAATATATAAACATTCCTTGTTCAGCTCAGCTGTAACTTTGATTAACAATCATATATGTATAATATAAAAGGTAGTACATTTCGCAAAAAACATGTGGCCTATTAAGCCCATTATCAATTTTCTTTTTATGATGCATATATTTGTAACTCCCCACTTGATCTTTTCAGATGCAATTGTGTGTAGTAACAAGGAATTTTCCATGCATTAAAGTGCCGTGATTAGCAGATATAGATGATTGGTTGTCCTTGTGATGACAGTTGCCCACAGATGTTAGCGTTGTCACCTCAGAAGAAACGGTTTCTGGTGGTGTACTGTACATTGTAAGATCTACGTCTGTGCCAGCGTCTCCTTACAGCTGCACAACAGCCACATAGCATGCACTGCAAAACAAAGATGGTGAAGTATGATTCACATGCTAAATCAATATCATTGCAGACATCGAACAGCTTATTTGATCATATACTTTGTAGAGTATTTTCACAGTACACAAGTGAACACAAGCCTATACGTACACATAGCAGGATCCACAGGGGTACCAGAATGATAGCGATGCCACAAGGGATGATAATGGCCAGAGCCCAGCCAGGAAAACCTCCATCACTTGTGGTATTGAAAGGAGTGGTCAGCAAAAGGGTAGTAAGTGGTGTGGTGCTGGTAGTTGTTGGGGCAACCGTGGTTGTTAGGAGACCTAGAATACACATTTAAATACATTTTAGGGGGGATTATAAACTATAACATAGATATGAAAGTGTTTTCGAGATTGAGTATTACACATACTGTACATGGTGTTTTATAACTTGCCGTAATAAAAAAAACTGAAATGGCAACAAAAGCAGCATACCTGAGACTTTTAAGACTTCCTCTAGAAAAGCACTAGGGAGCTTGATGTCTTCCTCTTTGTATACATACATCATGTCTGCCCTGATTTGAGTGCCATCAGCACTGTGGACGTAAAAATGGGTTTTGTGTGAGAGTTGAACATCTTCCCTCCATCCTGTTTAGCTGTACAAACAGCAGCTGTATGAAGTCTGCAGACATTCTAAAGAGTGCAGTTAAGAAAGATGGGTTGGTTCACAGACATGAGATTGTACTTACGTGAAGTTGGCATTGGGAAAGACAAATTGTGTGCCGTCTGGTTTACTAAGAATATCATGGAGCTAAAAGGGGACAAAACAACAAGTTGTCAATTACTATCATGACCTGAACATGACCATGGATGTATCTTATGTATAGAAGTATCTTACTAGGCTGTTAATTGAATCCTGTATCTTGTTGTAGGTCTCACTGGTGAATGTGAGTCTATCTCTTCGAGACTCCATGGTTACATTGGTTATTTTGAAACCAAGATCGACGGCAAATGAAGTATGTGTAAGTTCTGTGAGCACACAAAAAAAGTGTTACTATAGACAACAGACCAAATGAACTGCTACAATATAGGAGTTTCAACATTAAAAAACATTCAAGATGTATTTAGATTGTGGGAGCAGTTGAATGTTTACCTATGAAAAGATGTATAGAGTGGAAATAAATGAACTCACTGATATAAGTTGCATTCTGGAAGGTGGTTTGAGTGTTTCTCTGAATGTTGAATTGACGAGACAGTTGCTTGTTGATGACACCAAGGACATCATCCTCTTTGGGGACTGGTGTCTTGAGCTGGAACACCAGTCTAACAAAAACTATCACTGTGCCAAATCTAAGAGAAAATAGTCATAAATGAACATGTAATTTCCTAAAGAAAATGTGTGTGCTTGCTAGCTTGTCTTATAATTTGTATGGCTGTGAAATAAGATATATTAGTGGTAGTGACTGCAGTAGTAATGGTAGGTAGATGGGAAAACTTTGGTTTTTGGTTTGGTTTGGTGTCTCTAGCTTGAACGGTTCAAGAGTTACCACTATTGTTGGTAGGTTATTACATGCTAATTTCTACTTGTTTAAATGTGTATAGTTTATAACGTTTTGAAAATTGTTGTAGTACAAAAAGTATAAATGCTATAAAAGATATATCTAAGTTGATTCCGTGTTTAACTTAAAGCGTTTAAGTGATAGAGCGGGCCAAATGAATCAAATAATTAGAAGAAGTATGTACACAATCTGGTGGTTTTACCATCAGCAAGCACACTAATTGGATTGAAATAGTGCCTATACACAAACTGAGGTACTCAAAGAGCTTTTCTAAAGAATGGCTGACATTTTGAATGCTTAAAAAAAAATATCAGTAGTTATTAACGACCCACGAACAGATACACATGGTTCTTCGCTTCAAAGTTTCCTTGATTGACAAAGTGTTTATTCAAGTGCACAAAATAATTATACAAAAAATATCTTGCTTACCTGGTTGTTGATGTCACTGAAGCCATAGAAGTTGGAAGTACAATTGTGTTTGTACTTGTAGGTGCTGCAGTTGTAGTCATTGTTGGAGCAACAGTTGTGGTCGTTGTTGTAGGACCTGCAGGTTGAATTGCCATGCTGGAAGCTACAGTGGTGGTGGTGGTTGTAAGAGCTGGAGTTGCCATTGTTGGAGCTGAATTTGTAGTTGTCATTATGGCAGCTGAAGTTGTGGTTGTCATAGTAGAAGATACAGTTGTGGTGGTTATAGAAGCTTCAGTTATGGTTGTGGAAGTAGGAGCTTCTATGGTGCTATTGATAGTAGGAGCAGTGGTAGTTCTCGGAAAAGCTGCAGTTGTGGTTGTTGTAGGATCTTCAGTTGTCGTAGGAGCTGGAGTTGTCGTAGGAGCTGCAGTTGTCGTAGGAGCTGGAGTTGTCGTAGGAGTTGCAGTTGTCGTAGGAGCTGCAGTTGTCGTAGGAGCTGCAGTTGTCGTAAGAGCTGCAGTTGTCGTAGGAGCAGCAGTTGTCATAGGTGCTGCAGTTGTCGTAGTACGTGCTGAAGTTGGGGTTGTCGTAGTAGGTGCAATTGTAGTTTCTGTAGCAAGTGCTCCAGTTGTAGTTTTTGTAGTATCTACAAATGTTGTAGTAAGAGCTGCAGTGGTTGTCGTAGGCGCTGCTGATGTGGTTGTAGTAGGAGCTACAGTTGTAGTAGGAGCAGTAGCAGGTACTGCAGTTGTAATGGTCAGAAGAGATACAGTTGTTGTCATACGAGCTGCAGTTGTCCTAGTAGCTGCAGTTGTCGTACGAGATGCAGTTGTCGTAGGAGCTACAGTTGTTGTTGCAGGTGTTGCTGTTGAAGTGATCGTAGGAGCTTCAGTTGTAGCTGTCGTAGTAGGTGTGGTTGTTGTCGGAGCTTCAGTTGTAGTAGTTGCTGCAGTGTTAGTGGTTGTAGGAGCTACAGCTATTATTGTTGTAGGAGCTACAGTTGTTGCTGTAGGTGCTCCTGCTGTATTGGTCGTAAGAGCAACAAATGTTGTTGTAGGATCTGCAGTTGTCATTGCTGGAGCTGCTTTTGACGTCGTAGAAGCTAAAGCTGTCGTAGGAGCTTCTGTTGTCGTAGGAGCTGCAGTTGTCGTAGTAGGAGCTGCAGTTGTCATAGTAGGTACTGCAGTTGTCGTAGTAGGTGCTGCAGTTGTCGTAGAAGCTACAGTTGTCGTTGTAGGTGCTGCAGTTGTGGTTGTCATAGTAGGTGCAATTGTAGTTTCTGTAGCAGGTGCTCCTGTTGAAGTTGTTGTAATATCTACAGCTGTTGTAGTAGGAGCTGCAGTGGTTGTCGAAGGTGTTGCTGTTGTGGCTGTAGTAGGGGCTACAGTTGTAATAGGAGCAAATGTAGGTACTTCAGTTGTAGTGTTAAAATGAGATACGGTTGTTATCGTATCAGCTGCAGTTGTCGTAGGAGCTACAGTTGTCGTTGCAGGTGTTGCTGTTGTGGAGGTCGTAGGAGCTTCAGTTGTAGCTTTCGTTGTAGGTGTGGTTGTTGTCAGAGCTTCAGTTGTAGCTGTCGTAGTAGGTGTGGTTGTTGTCTGAGCTTCAGTTGTAGTAGTTGCTGCAGTTGTAGCTGTTTTAGGAGCTACAGTTGTTGTAGTAGGAGCTACAGTTGTTGCAGGTTCAGCTGCTGTAGTGCTCGTAAGAGAAACTAATGTTGTAGTAGGATCTGCAGTTGTGGTTGTAGCAGTAGGTGCAGTTGCGGTTGTCGTAGTAGTTGCTGCAGTCATAGTGGTCGTAGGAGCTACAGTTGTAGAAGGTGCTGCAGTTGAGGTTGTTGTAGGAGCTGCAGAAGTAGTTGTTGTAGGAGCTATAGTTGTCGTAATAGGTGCTGCAGTTGTCGTAGGTGCTGCAGTTGTCGTAGTAGGTGCTGCAGTTGTCGTAGGTGCTTCAGTTGTCGTAGTAGGTGCTGCAGTTGTGGTTGTCATAGTAGGTGCAATTATAGTTTCTGTAGCAGTTGCTCCAGATGTAGTTGTTCGATCTACAGCTGTTGTAGTAAGAGCTGCACTGGTTGTCGTAAGTGCTGCTGTTGTCGTAGTAGGTGCTTCAGTTGTGGTTGCCGTCGTAAGAGCTGCATTTGCTGTTGTAGGGACTGCAGTTGTGGTTGTCGTAGTAGGTGCAATTGTAGTTTCTGTAGCAGGTGCTCCAGTTCTAGTTGTTGTAGTATCTACTGCTGTTGTAGTAAGAGCTGCAGTGGTTGTCGAAGGTGTTGCTGTTGCGGCTGTAGTAGAAGCTACAGTTGTTGTAGGAGCTGTGGTAGGTTCTGCAGTTGTAGTGGTAAAAAGAGATACAGTTGTTGTCGTATGATCTGCAGTTGTCGTAGGAGCTGCAGTTGTCGTAGGAGCTGCAGTTGTCGTTGCAGGTGTTGCTGTTGTAGAGGTCGTAGGAGCTTCAGTTGTAGCTGTCGTAGAGGGTGTGGTTGTTGTCGGAGCTTCAGTTGTAGCTGTCATAGTTGGTGTGGTTGTTGTCGTAGCTTCAGTTGTAGTAGTTGCTGTAGTTTTAGCTGTTTTAGGAGCTAGAGTTGTTGTAGTAGGAGCTACAGTTGTTGTAGGTTCAGCTGCTGTAGTGCTCGTAAGAGCAACTAATGTTGTAGTAGGATCTGCAGTTGTGCTTGCTGCTGTAGGTGCAATGGTGGTTGTCGTGGTAGTTGCTGCAGTCATAGTGGTCGTAGGAGCTAAAGTTGTAGAAGGTGCTGCAGTTGAAGTTGTCGTAGGAGCTGCAGAGGTAGTTGTTGTAGGTGCTAAAGTTGTCGTCGCTGGAGCTGCATTTGTCGTCGTAGAAGCTGCTGATGTCGTAGGAGCTTCAGTTGTCATAGTAGAAGCTGCAGTTGTCGTAGTAGGTGCTGCAGTTGTCGTAGTAGGTGCTGCAGTTGTCGTAGTAGGTGCTGCAGTTGTCGTAGTAGGTGCTGCAGTTGGCGTAGTAGGTACTGCAGTTGTTTTGGATGCTGCAGTTGTTGTTGTAGGTGCTACAGAAGTAGTTGTTGTAGGAGCTACAGTTGTCGTAGTAGGAGCTGCAGTGGTCGTAATAGGAGCTGCAGTTGTCGTAGGTGCTGCAGTTGTCGTAGGTGCTGCAGTTGTCGTAGTAGGTGCTGCAGTTGTCGTAGTAGGTGCTGCTGTTGTCGTAGAAGCTGCAGTTGTCGTTGTCGGTGCTAGAGTTGTGGTTGTCGTAGTAGGTGCAATTGTAGGTTTTGTAGCAGTTGCTCCAGATGTAGTTGTAGTATCTACAGCTGTTGTAGTAAGAGCTGCACTGGTTGTCGTAGGTGCTGCAGTTGTCGTAGTAGGTCCTTCAGGTGTGGTTGTCGTAGCAGGAGCTGCATTTGCTGTAGTAGGAGCTGCAGTTGTGGTTGTCGTAGTAGATGCAATTGTAGAGTCTGTAGCTGGTACTCCAGTTGTAGTTGTAGTATCTACAACTGTTTTAGTAAGAGCTGCAGTGGTGGTCGAAGGTGTTGCTGTTGTGGCTGTAGTAGGGGCTACAGTTGTACTAGGAGCTGTTGTAGGTTCTGCAGTTGTAGTGGTAAAAAGAGATACAGTTGTTGTCGTAGGAGCTGCAGTTGTCGTTGCAGGTGTTGCTGTTGTAGAGGTCGTAGGAGCTTCAGTTGTAGCTGTCGTAGTAGGTGCTTCAGTTGTGGTTGTCGTAGTAGGAGCTGCATTTGCTGTAGTAGGTGCTGCAGTTGTGGTTGTAGGTGCTGCAGTTGTCGTAGTAGGTGCTGCAGTTGTCGTAGTAGGTGCTGCAGTTGTCGTAGTAGGTACTGCAGTTGTCGTAGTAGGTACTGCAGTTGTTTTGGATGCTGCAGTTGTTGTTGTAGGTGCTGCAGAAGTAGTTGTTGTAGGAGCTACAGTTGTCGTAGTAGGAGCTGCAGTTATCGTAGGAGCTGCAGTGGTCGTAATAGGTGCTGCAGTTGTCGTAGGTGCTGCAGTTGTCGTAGGTGCTGCAGTTGTCGTAGTAGGTGCTGCAGTTGTCGTTGTCGGTGCTGCAGTTGTCGTTGTCGTAGTAGGTGCAATTGTAGTTTTTGTAGCAGTTGCTCCAGATGTAGTTGTAGTATCTACAGCTGTTGTAGTAAGAGCTGCACTGGTTGTCGTAGGTGCTGCAGTTGTCGTAGTAGGTGCTTCATTTGTGGTTGTCGTAGTAGGAGCTGCATTTGCTGTAGTAGGTGCTGCAGTTGTGGTTGTCGTAGTAGGAGCTGCATTTGCTGTTGTAGGTGCTGCAGTTGTGGTTGTCGTAGTAGGTGCAATTGTAGAGTCTGTAGCTGGTACTCCAGTTGTAGTTGTAGTATCTACAACTGTTTTAGTAAGAGCTGCAGAGGTGGTCGAAGGTGTTGCTGTTGTGGCTGTAGTAGGGGCTACAGTTGTACTAGGAGCTGTTGTAGGTTCTGCAGTTGTAGTGGTAAAAAGAGATACAGTTGTTGTCGTAGGAGCTGCAGTTGTCGTAGGAGCTGCAGTTGTCGTTGCAGGTGTTGCTGTTGTAGAGGTCGTAGGAGCTACAGTTGTAGCTGTCGTAGTAGGTGCTTCAGTTGTAGCTGTCGTAGTAGGTGCTTCAGTTGTGGTTGTGGTAGTAGGAGCTGCATTTGCTGTAGTAGGTGCTGCAGTTGTGGTTGTAGGTGCTGCAGTTGTCGTAGTAGGTGCTGCAGTTGTCGTAGTAGGTGCTGCAGTTGTCGTAGTAGGTACTGCAGTTTTTGTAGGTGCTGCAGAAGTAGTTGTTGTAGGAGCTACAGTTGTCGTAGTAGGAGCTGCAGTGGTCGTAATAGGAGCTGCAGTTGTCGTAGGAGCTGCAGTGGTCGTAATAGGTGCTGCAGTTGTCGTAGGTGCTGCAGTTGTCGTAGTAGGTGCTGCAGTTGTCGTAGTAGGTGCTGCAGTTGTCGTAGAAGCTGCAGTTGTCGTAGAAGCTGCAGTTGTCGTTGTGGGTGCTGCAGTTGTGGTTGTCGTAGTAGGTGCAATTGTTGTTTCTGTAGCTGGGGCTCCAGTTGTAGTTGTTATAGTATCTACAACTGTTGTAGTAAGAGCTGCAGTGGTTGTCAAAGGTGTTGCTGTTGTGGCTGTAGTAGGGGCTACAGTTGTAGTAGGAGCTGTAGTAGGTTCTGCAGTTGTAGTGGTAAAAAGAGATACAGTTGTTGTCGTGTGATCTGCAGTTGTCGTAGGAGCTGCAGTTGTCGTAGGAGCTGCAGTTGTCGTTGCAGGTGTTGCTGTTGTAGAGGTCATAGGAGCTTCAGTTGTAGCTGTCGTAGAGGGTGTGGTTGTTGTCGGAGCTTCAGTTGTAGCTGTCGTAGTTGTTGTCGTAGCTTCAGTTGTAGTAGTTGCTGTAGTTTTAGCTGTTTTAGGAGCTACAGTTGTTGTAGTAGGAGCTACAGTTGTTGTAGGGTCAGCTGCTGTAGTGCTCGTAAGAGCAACTAATGTTGTAGTAGGATCTGCAGTTGTGCTTGCTGCTGTAGGTGCAATGGTG